>NC_082645.1:21609689-21716908 GCF_028023285.1 Balaenoptera ricei
AGAGAGCATAAGGCACTTCCACTCATGGGCGTATAAATTGGGAAAACTAAAAATCAGCAAGACACAGGCACCCCAAAGTTTAGGGCTGCTCTGTTGACAAGAACCTCCACTTCGTTACACCTTAAATATCGCAGGAAAGAGAAAAATGGATAAGGAAGTTGTGGTCCTTATGTACAATGGCATATCACTCAGCCATGAAATTAACGTCCTAAGGCTAGTAGCAGCATGATGAGAGGATTTAGGTACGACGATTCTAAGTGAAATAAGTCACACAGAAAAAGACACTTATCATAAGATATCACTTAGAGAGGGAATGTAAAAACCGCTACACTTGAACTGAATTACAAAACAGAACAGCGTCACACGTTTAGAAGACACACTATGGCTGCTTAACGGGAAAGGTGAGGTGGGTGATGCATAAAACAAGGGTTTCAAATTAGCTCAGATACCGTTCCATAAACCCAATATGTAATAGACAAGACCTACTCCTTGCTCAGTGAACTGGACTCAACACCCCCTGTTCATCGCCCAAGAATATATCTGACTAGTAAGAATCTTAAAACCAATGTATTCATATCCCTCTGTAAGTGAGTCAAGTGGGTGTAAAGCGGCATAAACACAGCAGTGAAAAGCAGCTAAACCCCATTACAAAAATCAATTACTTTTAAAAACCCGTGAAACAAAGACAGTGAAAGAGAGAGAAATTCTTACAAAATTCGTTCAGGGGCTGTGATGCCACCTGGATTGACCATCTCTAGACCCACAGCTGATTGAGACATAAGGGTGGACACTCTTGGGGCTGAGAGGTTTGGTGAGGTTGGGTGAGCAAACGCACACCCTTTAAAGTAATACTGCGTGGTATCCATCCCATGGGTCCAAAATCTCCAGGTTCAAGGGCATCTTCCTACATCGAAAACATGCATGAGAAAGCCAGAAGATGGTACACCGTGTGATCGGGAAAGGTTTCTAAAACGCACCTCATTTCTCATCTCCTTGTGCTCGGGTTGGCCATTACAGCCGCTTTACTAGCAATCTCCCTCCTTCGAGAATCAGCACCTTCAACCTCCTGTTCCGTACAGCTTGCAATTTGTCCTGAGGATGAACGGGAAGAGGGGGAACCAGTGAGAGACTAGCTCTAGGTGTTGGGACAGGCACAGGTCACTCTATTTTCCCATCAGGAAGAAGAATTGAACACAGGCTCAGCCTGCCGCCCGGAAGCAGAACAGGGCCTGAAGCAATCCTGCGCTTTTGCGGCCAGCTCCCAAAAAAGCGAGTTGAAAAATCGAGCTCAGGGGCACTGCAATTCACAAACCTGCAGAGTTAGAAATGATAACTCTCGTCCACAAATATATTGAGGGAAGGCAACGAGGAGGATTTGAAAGCAAGGCAGAATTGCAGGAAACAGATTTCAGGAGGTAGAGTCGAATCGCCTTTAAAGCACAGGAAAAGCGGCAAAACCTCGACAATGATGCCCTTGGCCAAAAAGGGCGTATGCGTTTTTTCCTGAATATATTCAGGAAAAAACGCATACGCCCTTTTTGGCCAACCAAGCAACCTGGAAAGGCAAATCAGCGCTACAAAGAAGTCTCGCTTCCCATCGGTCAAAAGGGCCATGCTGAATAAAGTGTCAAAACCAGAAATGCAGGACAGGCCATGGAGAAACGGGAGCCTTACTACGCTGACGGGCGGGATGTAAATTGCCAACAGCCACTCTGGAGAAGTGTACGGTGTTTCCTGAAACATCTAAAAAACTCAGCATAGAGAGCATAAGGCACTTCCACTCATGGGCGTATAAATTGGGAAAACTAAAAATCAGCAAGACACAGGCACCCCAAAGTTTAGGGCTGCTCTGTTGACAAGAACCTCCACTTCGTTACACCTTAAATATCCCAGGAAAGAGAAAAATGGATAAGGAAGTGGTGGTCCTTATGTACAATGGCATATCACTCAGCCATGAAATTAACGTCCTAAGGCTAGTAGCAGCATGATGAGAGGATTTAGGTACGACGATTCTAAGTGAAATAAGTCACACAGAAAAAGACACTTATCATAAGATATCACTTAGAGAGGGAATGTAAAAACCGCTACACTTGAACTGAATTACAAAACAGAACAGCGTCACACGTTTAGAAGACACACTATGGCTGCTTAACGGGAAAGGTGAGGTGGGTGATGCATAAAACAAGGGTTTCAAATTAGCTCAGATACCGTTCCATAAACCCAATATGTAATAGACAAGACCTACTCCTTGCTCAGTGAACTGGACTCAACACCCCCTGTTCACCGCCCAAGAATATATCTGACTAGTAAGAATCTTAAAACCAATGTATTGATATCCCTCTGTAAGTGAGTCAAGTGGGTGTAAAGCGGCATAAACACAGCAGTGAAAAGCAGCTAAACCCCATTACAAAAATCAATTACTTTTAAAAACCCGTGAAACAAAGACAGTGAAAGAGAGAGAAATTCTTACAAAATTCGTTCAGGGGCTGTGATGCCACCTGGATTGACCATCTCTAGACCCACAGCTGATTGAGACATAAGGGTGGACACTCTTGGGGCTGAGAGGTGTGGTGAGGTTGGGTGAGCAAACGCACACCCTTTAAAGTAATACTGCGTGGTATCCATCCCATGGGTCCAAAATCTCCAGGTTCAAGGGCATCTTCCTACATCGAAAACATGCATGAGAAACCCAGAAGATGGTACACCGTGTGATCGGGAAAGGTTTCTAAAACGCACCTCATTTCTCATCTCCTTGTGCTCGGGTTGGCCATTACAGCCGCTTTACTAGCAATCTCCCTCCTTCGAGAATCAGCACCTTCAACCTCCTGTTCCGTACAGCTTGCAATTTGTCCTGAGGATGAACGGGAAGAGGGGGAACCAGTGAGAGACTAGCTCTAGGTGTTGGGACAGGCACAGGTCACTCTATTTTCCCATCAGGAAGAAGAATTAACCACAGGCTCAGCCTGCCGCCCGGAAGCAGAACAGGGCCTGAAGCAATCCTGCGCTTTTGCGGCCAGCTCCCAAAAAAGCGAGTTGAAAAATCGAGCTCAGGGGCACTGCAATTCACAAACCTGCAGAGTTAGAAATGATAACTCTCGTCCACAAATATATTGAGGGAAGGCAACGAGGAGGATTTTAAAGCAAGGCAGAATTGCAGCAAACAGATTTCAGGAGGTAGAGTCGAATCGCCTTTAAAGCACAGGAAAAGCGGCAAAACCTCGACAATGATGCCCTTGGCCAAAAAGGGCGTATGCGTTTTTTCCTGAATATATTCAGGAAAAAACGCATACGCCCTTTTTGGCCAACCAAGCAACCTGGAAAGGCAAATCAGCGCTACAAAGAAGTCTCGCTTCCCATCGGTCAAAAGGGCCATGCTGAATAAAGTGTCAAAACCAGAAATGCAGGACAGGCCATGGAGAAACGGGAGCCTTACTACGCTGACGGGCGGGATGTAAATTGCCAACAGCCACTCTGGAGAAGTGTACGGTGTTTCCTGAAACATCTAAAAAACTCAGCATAGAGAGCATAAGGCACTTCCACTCATGGGCGTATAAATTGGGAAAACTAAAAATCAGCAAGACACAGGCACCCCAAAGTTTAGGGCTGCTCTGTTGACAAGAACCTCCACTTCGTTACACCTTAAATATCCCAGGAAAGAGAAAAATGGATAAGGAAGTGGTGGTCCTTATGTACAATGGCATATCACTCAGCCATGAAATTAACGTCCTAAGGCTAGTAGCAGCATGATGAGAGGATTTAGGTACGACGATTCTAAGTGAAATAAGTCACACAGAAAAAGACACTTATCATAAGATATCACTTAGAGAGGGAATGTAAAAACCGCTACGCTTGAACTGAATTACAAAACAGAACAGCGTCACACGTTTAGAAGACACACTATGGCTGCTTAACGGGAAAGGTGAGGTGGGTGATGCATAAAACAAGGGTTTCAAATTAGCTCAGATACCGTTCCATAAACCCAATATGTAATAGACAAGACCTACTCCTTGCTCAGTGAACTGGACTCAACACCCCCTGTTCACCGCCCAAGAATATATCTGACTAGTAAGAATCTTAAAACCAATGTATTGATATCCCTCTGTAAGTGAGTCAAGTGGGTGTAAAGCGGCATAAACACAGCAGTGAAAAGCAGCTAAACCCCATTACAAAAATCAATTACTTTTAAAAACCCGTGAAACAAAGACAGTGAAAGAGAGAGAAATTCTTACAAAATTCGTTCAGGGGCTGTGATGCCACCTGGATTGACCATCTCTAGACCCACAGCTGATTGAGACATAAGGGTGGACACTCTTGGGGCTGAGAGGTGTGGTGAGGTTGGGTGAGCAAACGCACACCCTTTAAAGTAATACTGCGTGGTATCCATCCCATGGGTCCAAAATCTCCAGGTTCAAGGGCATCTTCCTACATCGAAAACATGCATGAGAAAGCCAGAAGATGGTACACCGTGTGATCGGGAAAGGTTTCTAAAACGCACCTCATTTCTCATCTCCTTGTGCTCGGGTTGGCCATTACAGCCGCTTTACTAGCAATCTCCCTCCTTCGAGAATCAGCACCTTCAACCTCCTGTTCCGTACAGCTTGCAATTTGTCCTGAGGATGAACGGGAAGAGGGGGAACCAGTGAGAGACTAGCTCTAGGTGTTGGGACAGGCACAGGTCACTCTATTTTCCCATCAGGAAGAAGAATTGAACACAGGCTCAGCCTGCCGCCCGGAAGCAGAACAGGGCCTGAAGCAATCCTGCGCTTTTGCGGCCAGCTCCCAAAAAAGCGAGTTGAAAAATCGAGCTCAGGGGCACTGCAATTCACAAACCTGCAGAGTTAGAAATGATAACTCTCGTCCACAAATATATTGAGGGAAGGCAACGAGGAGGATTTGAAAGCAAGGCAGAATTGCAGCAAACAGATTTCAGGAGGTAGAGTCGAATCGCCTTTAAAGCACAGGAAAAGCGGCAAAACCTCGACAATGATGCCCTTGGCCAAAAAGGGCGTATGCGTTTTTTCCTGAATATATTCAGGAAAAAACGCATACGCCCTTTTTGGCCAACCAAGCAACCTGGAAAGGCAAATCAGCGCTACAAAGAAGTCTCGCTTCCCATCGGTCAAAAGGGCCATGCTGAATAAAGTGTCAAAACCAGAAATGCAGGACAGGCCATGGAGAAACGGGAGCCTTACTACGCTGACGGGCGGGATGTAAATTGCCAACAGCCACTCTGGAGAAGTGTACGGTGTTTCCTGAAACATCTAAAAAACTCAGCATAGAGAGCATAAGGCACTTCCACTCATGGGCGTATAAATTGGGAAAACTAAAAATCAGCAAGACACAGGCACCCCAAAGTTTAGGGCTGCTCTGTTGACAAGAACCTCCACTTCGTTACACCTTAAATATCCCAGGAAAGAGAAAAATGGATAAGGAAGTGGTGGTCCTTATGTACAATGGCATATCACTCAGCCATGAAATTAACGTCCTAAGGCTAGTAGCAGCATGATGAGAGGATTTAGGTACGACGATTCTAAGTGAAATAAGTCACACAGAAAAAGACACTTATCATAAGATATCACTTAGAGAGGGAATGTAAAAACCGCTACGCTTGAACTGAATTACAAAACAGAACAGCGTCACACGTTTAGAAGACACACTATGGCTGCTTAACGGGAAAGGTGAGGTGGGTGATGCATAAAACAAGGGTTTCAAATTAGCTCAGATACCGTCCCATAAACCCAATATGTAATAGACAAGACCTACTCCTTGCTCAGTGAACTGGACTCAACACCCCCTGTTCACCGCCCAAGAATATATCTGACTAGTAAGAATCTTAAAACCAATGTATTGATATCCCTCTGTAAGTGAGTCAAGTGGGTGTAAAGCGGCATAAACACAGCAGTGAAAAGCAGCTAAACCCCCTTACAAAAATCAATTACTTTTAAAAACCCGTGAAACAAAGACAGTGAAAGAGAGAGAAATTCTTACAAAATTCGTTCAGGGGCTGTGATGCCACCTGGATTGACCATCTCTAGACCCACAGCTGATTGAGACATAAGGGTGGACACTCTTGGGGCTGAGAGGTTTGGTGAGGTTGGGTGAGCAAACGCACACCCTTTAAAGTAATACTGCGTGGTATCCATCCCATGGGTCCAAAATCTCCAGGTTCAAGGGCATCTTCCTACATCGAAAACATGCATGAGAAACCCAGAAGATGGTACACCGTGTGATCGGGAAAGGTTTCTAAAACGCACCTCATTTCTCATCTCCTTGTGCTCGGGTTGGCCATTACAGCCGCTTTACTAGCAATCTCCCTCCTTCGAGAATCAGCACCTTCAACCTCCTGTTCCGTACAGCTTGCAATTTGTCCTGAGGATGAACGGGAAGAGGGGGAACCAGTGAGAGACTAGCTCTAGGTGTTGGGACAGGCACAGGTCACTCTATTTTCCCATCAGGAAGAAGAATTAACCCCAGGCTCAGCCTGCCGCCCGGAAGCAGAACAGGGCCTGAAGCAATCCTGCGCTTTTGCGGCCAGCTCCCAAAAAAGCGAGTTGAAAAATCGAGCTCAGGGGCACTGCAATTCACAAACCTGCAGAGTTAGAAATGATAACTCTCGTCCACAAGTATATTGAGGGAAGGCAACGAGGAGGATTTGAAAGCAAGGCAGAATTGCAGGAAACAGATTTCAGGAGGTAGAGTCGAATCGCCTTTAAAGCACGGGAAAAGCGGCAAAACCTCGACAATGATGCCCTTGGCCAAAAAGGGCGTATGCGTTTTTTCCTGAATATATTCAGGAAAAAACGCATACGCCCTTTTTGGCCAACCAAGCAACCTGGAAAGGCAAATCAGCGCTACAAAGAAGTCTCGCTTCCCATCGGTCAAAAGGGCCATGCTGAATAAAGTGTCAAAACCAGAAATGCAGGACAGGCCATGGAGAAACGGGAGCCTTACTACGCTGACGGGCGGGATGTAAATTGCCAACAGCCACTCTGGAGAAGTGTACGGTGTTTCCTGAAACATCTAAAAACTCAGCATAGAGAGCATAAGGCACTTCCACTCATGGGCGTATAAATTGGGAAAACTAAAAATCAGCAAGACACAGGCACCCCAAAGTTTAGGGCTGCTCTGTTGACAAGAACCTCCACTTCGTTACACCTTAAATATCCCAGGAAAGAGAAAAATGGATAAGGAAGTGGTGGTCCTTATGTACAATGGCATATCACTCAGCCATGAAATTAACGTCCTAAGGCTAGTAGCAGCATGATGAGAGGATTTAGGTACGACGATTCTAAGTGAAATAAGTCACACAGAAAAAGACACTTATCATAAGATATCACTTAGAGAAGGAATGTAAAAACCGCTACGCTTGAACTGAATTACAAAACAGAACAGCGTCACACGTTTAGAAGACACACTATGGCTGCTTAACGGGAAAGGTGAGGTGGGTGATGCATAAAACAAGGGTTTCAAATTAGCTCAGATACCGTCCCATAAACCCAATATGTAATAGACAAGACCTACTCCTTGCTCAGTGAACTGGACTCAACACCCCCTGTTCACCGCCCAAGAATATATCTGACTAGTAAGAATCTTAAAACCAATGTATTGATATCCCTCTGTAAGTGAGTCAAGTGGGTGTAAAGCGGCATAAACACAGCAGTGAAAAGCAGCTAAACCC
Source organism: Balaenoptera ricei (assembly GCF_028023285.1). Taxonomy (NCBI): domain Eukaryota; kingdom Metazoa; phylum Chordata; class Mammalia; order Artiodactyla; family Balaenopteridae; genus Balaenoptera; species Balaenoptera ricei. The sequence goes on from NC_082645.1 coordinate 21,617,368, forward strand.
CATTACAAAAATCAATTACTTTTAAAAACCCGTGAAACAAAGACAGTGAAAGAGAGAGAAATTCTTACAAAATTCGTTCAGGGGCTGTGATGCCACCTGGATTGACCATCTCTAGACCCACAGCTGATTGAGACATAAGGGTGGACACTCTTGGGGCTGAGAGGTGTGGTGAGGTTGGGTGAGCAAACGCAGACCCTTTAAAGTAATACTGCGTGGTATCCATCCCATGGGTCCAAAATCTCCAGGTTCAAGGGCATCTTCCTACATCGAAAACATGCATGAGAAACCCAGAAGATGGTACACGGTGTGATCGGGAAAGGTTTCTAAAACGCACCTCATTTCTCATCTCCTTGTGCTCGGGTTGGCCATTACAGCCGCTTTACTAGCAATCTCCCTCCTTCGAGAATCAGCACCTTCAACCTCCTGTTCCGTACAGCTTGCAATTTGTCCTGAGGATGAACGGGAAGAGGGGGAACCAGTGAGAGACTAGCTCTAGGTGTTGGGACAGGCACAGGTCACTCTATTTTCCCATCAGGAAGAAGAATTAACCACAGGCTCAGCCTGCCGCCCGGAAGCAGAACAGGGCCTGAAGCAATCCTGCGCTTTTGCGGCCAGCTCCCAAAAAAGCGAGTTGAAAAATCGAGGTCAGGGGCACTGCAATTCACAAACCTGCAGAGTTAGAAATGATAACTCTCGCCCACAAGTATATTGAGGGAAGGCAACGAGGAGGATTTGAAAGCAAGGCAGAATTGCAGGAAACAGATTTCAGGAGGTAGAGTCGAATCGCCTTTAAAGCACAGGAAAAGCGGCAAAACCTCGACAATGATGCCCTTGGCCAAAAAGGGCGTATGCGTTTTTTCCTGAATATATTCAGGAAAAAACGCATACGCCCTTTTTGGCCAACCAAGCAACCTGGAAAGGCAAATCAGCGCTACAAAGAAGTCTCGCTTCCCATCGGTCAAAAGGGCCATGCTGAATAAAGTGTCAAAACCAGAAATGCAGGACAGGCCATGGAGAAACGGGAGCCTTACTACGCTGACGGGCGGGATGTAAATTGCCAACAGCCACTCTGGAGAAGTGTACGGTGTTTCCTGAAACATCTAAAAAACTCAGCATAGAGAGCATAGGGCACTTCCACTCATGGGCGTAGAAATTGGGAAAACTAAAAATCAGCAAGACACAGGCACCCCAAAGTTTAGGGCTGCTCTGTTGACAAGAACCTCCACTTCGTTACACCTTAAATATCCCAGGAAAGAGAAAAATGGATAAGGAAGTGGTGGTCCTTATGTACAATGGCATATCACTCAGCCATGAAATTAACGTCCTAAGGCTAGTAGCAGCATGATGAGAGGATTTAGGTACGACGATTCTAAGTGAAATAAGTCACACAGAAAAAGACACTTATCATAAGATATCACTTAGAGAGGGAATGTAAAAACCGCTACGCTTGAACTGAATTACAAAACAGAACAGCGTCACACGTTTAGAAGACACACTATGGCTGCTTAACGGGAAAGGTGAGGTGGGTGATGCATAAAACAAGGGTTTCAAATTAGCTCAGATACCGTTCCATAAACCCAATATGTAATAGACAAGACCTACTCCTTGCTCAGTGAACTGGACTCAACACCCCCTGTTCACCGCCCAAGAATATATCTGACTAGTAAGAATCTTAAAACCAATGTATTGATATCCCTCTGTAAGTGAGTCAAGTGGGTGTAAAGCGGCATAAACACAGCAGTGAAAAGCAGCTAAACCCCATTACAAAAATCAATTACTTTTAAAAACCCGTGAAACAAAGACAGTGAAAGAGAGAGAAATTCTTACAAAATTCGTTCAGGGGCTGTGATGCCACCTGGATTGACCATCTCTAGACCCACAGCTGATTGAGACATAAGGGTGGACACTCTTGGGGCTGAGAGGTTTGGTGAGGTTGGGTGAGCAAACGCACACCCTTTAAAGTAATACTGCGTGGTATCCATCCCATGGGTCCAAAATCTCCAGGTTCAAGGGCATCTTCCTACATCGAAAACATGCATGAGAAACCCAGAAGATGGTACACCGTGTGATCGGGAAAGGTTTCTAAAACGCACCTCATTTCTCATCTCCTTGTGCTCGGGTTGGCCATTACAGCCGCTTTACTAGCAATCTCCCTCCTTCGAGAATCAGCACCTTCAACCTCCTGTTCCGTACAGCTTGCAATTTGTCCTGAGGATGAACGGGAAGAGGGGGAACCAGTGAGAGACTAGCTCTAGGTGTTGGGACAGGCACAGGTCACTCTATTTTCCCATCAGGAAGAAGAATTAACCCCAGGCTCAGCCTGCCGCCCGGAAGCAGAACAGGGCCTGAAGCAATCCTGCGCTTTTGCGGCCAGCTCCCAAAAAAGCGAGTTGAAAAATCGAGCTCAGGGGCACTGCAATTCACAAACCTGCAGAGTTAGAAATGATAACTCTCGTCCACAAGTATATTGAGGGAAGGCAACGAGGAGGATTTGAAAGCAAGGCAGAATTGCAGGAAACAGATTTCAGGAGGTAGAGTCGAATCGCCTTTAAAGCACAGGAAAAGCGGCAAAACCTCGACAATGATGCCCTTGGCCAAAAAGGGCGTATGCGTTTTTTCCTGAATATATTCAGGAAAAAACGCATACGCCCTTTTTGGCCAACCAAGCAACCTGGAAAGGCAAATCAGCGCTACAAAGAAGTCTCGCTTCCCATCGGTCAAAAGGGCCATGCTGAATAAAGTGTCAAAACCAGAAATGCAGGACAGGCCATGGAGAAACGGGAGCCTTACTACGCTGACGGGCGGGATGTAAATTGCCAACAGCCACTCTGGAGAAGTGTACGGTGTTTCCTGAAACATCTAAAAACTCAGCATAGAGAGCATAAGGCACTTCCACTCATGGGCGTATAAATTGGGAAAACTAAAAATCAGCAAGACACAGGCACCCCAAAGTTTAGGGCTGCTCTGTTGACAAGAACCTCCACTTCGTTACACCTTAAATATCCCAGGAAAGAGAAAAATGGATAAGGAAGTGGTGGTCCTTATGTACAATGGCATATCACTCAGCCATGAAATTAACGTCCTAAGGCTAGTAGCAGCATGATGAGAGGATTTAGGTACGACGATTCTAAGTGAAATAAGTCACACAGAAAAAGACACTTATCATAAGATATCACTTAGAGAAGGAATGTAAAAACCGCTACGCTTGAACTGAATTACAAAACAGAACAGCGTCACACGTTTAGAAGACACACTATGGCTGCTTAACGGGAAAGGTGAGGTGGGTGATGCATAAAACAAGGGTTTCAAATTAGCTCAGATACCGTTCCATAAACCCAATATGTAATAGACAAGACCTACTCCTTGCTCAGTGAACTGGACTCAACACCCCCTGTTCACCGCCCAAGAATATATCTGACTAGTAAGAATCTTAAAACCAATGTATTGATATCCCTCTGTAAGTGAGTCAAGTGGGTGTAAAGCGGCATAAACACAGCAGTGAAAAGCAGCTAAACCCCATTACAAAAATCAATTACTTTTAAAAACCCGTGAAACAAAGACAGTGAAAGAGAGAGAAATTCTTACAAAATTCGTTCAGGGGCTGTGATGCCACCTGGATTGACCATCTCTAGACCCACAGCTGATTGAGACATAAGGGTGGACACTCTTGGGGCTGAGAGGTGTGGTGAGGTTGGGTGAGCAAACGCAGACCCTTTAAAGTAATACTGCGTGGTATCCATCCCATGGGTCCAAAATCTCCAGGTTCAAGGGCATCTTCCTACATCGAAAACATGCATGAGAAACCCAGAAGATGGTACACGGTGTGATCGGGAAAGGTTTCTAAAACGCACCTCATTTCTCATCTCCTTGTGCTCGGGTTGGCCATTACAGCCGCTTTACTAGCAATCTCCCTCCTTCGAGAATCAGCACCTTCAACCTCCTGTTCCGTACAGCTTGCAATTTGTCCTGAGGATGAACGGGAAGAGGGGGAACCAGTGAGAGACTAGCTCTAGGTGTTGGGACAGGCACAGGTCACTCTATTTTCCCATCAGGAAGAAGAATTAACCACAGGCTCAGCCTGCCGCCCGGAAGCAGAACAGGGCCTGAAGCAATCCTGCGCTTTTGCGGCCAGCTCCCAAAAAAGCGAGTTGAAAAATCGAGCTCAGGGGCACTGCAATTCACAAACCTGCAGAGTTAGAAATGATAACTCTCGTCCACAAGTATATTGAGGGAAGGCAACGAGGAGGATTTGAAAGCAAGGCAGAATTGCAGGAAACAGATTTCAGGAGGTAGAGTCGAATCGCCTTTAAAGCACAGGAAAAGCGGCAAAACCTCGACAATGATGCCCTTGGCCAAAAAGGGCGTATGCGTTTTTTCCTGAATATATTCAGGAAAAAACGCATACGCCCTTTTTGGCCAACCAAGCAACCTGGAAAGGCAAATCAGCGCTACAAAGAAGTCTCGCTTCCCATCGGTCAAAAGGGCCATGCTGAATAAAGTGTCAAAACCAGAAATGCAGGACAGGCCATGGAGAAACGGGAGCCTTACTACGCTGACGGGCGGGATGTAAATTGCCAACAGCCACTCTGGAGAAGTGTACGGTGTTTCCTGAAACATCTAAAAAACTCAGCATAGAGAGCATAAGGCACTTCCACTCATGGGCGTATAAATTGGGAAAACTAAAAATCAGCAAGACACAGGCACCCCAAAGTTTAGGGCTGCTCTGTTGACAAGAACCTCCACTTCGTTACACCTTAAATATCCCAGGAAAGAGAAAAATGGATAAGGAAGTGGTGGTCCTTATGTACAATGGCATATCACTCAGCCATGAAATTAACGTCCTAAGGCTAGTAGCAGCATGATGAGAGGATTTAGGTACGACGATTCTAAGTGAAATAAGTCACACAGAAAAAGACACTTATCATAAGATATCACTTAGAGAGGGAATGTAAAAACCGCTACGCTTGAACTGAATTACAAAACAGAACAGCGTCACACGTTTAGAAGACACACTATGGCTGCTTAACGGGAAAGGTGAGGTGGGTGATGCATAAAACAAGGGTTTCAAATTAGCTCAGATACCGTTCCATAAACCCAATATGTAATAGACAAGACCTACTCCTTGCTCAGTGAACTGGACTCAACACCCCCTGTTCACCGCCCAAGAATATATCTGACTAGTAAGAATCTTAAAACCAATGTATTGATATCCCTCTGTAAGTGAGTCAAGTGGGTGTAAAGCGGCATAAACACAGCAGTGAAAAGCAGCTAAACCCCATTACAAAAATCAATTACTTTTAAAAACCCGTGAAACAAAGACAGTGAAAGAGAGAGAAATTCTTACAAAATTCGTTCAGGGGCTGTGATGCCACCTGGATTGACCATCTCTAGACCCACAGCTGATTGAGACATAAGGGTGGACACTCTTGGGGCTGAGAGGTGTGGTGAGGTTGGGTGAGCAAACGCAGACCCTTTAAAGTAATACTGCGTGGTATCCATCCCATGGGTCCAAAATCTCCAGGTTCAAGGGCATCTTCCTACATCGAAAACATGCATGAGAAAGCCAGAAGATGGTACACCGTGTGATCGGGAAAGGTTTCTAAAACGCACCTCATTTCTCATCTCCTTGTGCTCGGGTTGGCCATTACAGCCGCTTTACTAGCAATCTCCCTCCTTCGAGAATCAGCACCTTCAACCTCCTGTTCCGTACAGCTTGCAATTTGTCCTGAGGATGAACGGGAAGAGGGGGAACCAGTGAGAGACTAGCTCTAGGTGTTGGGACAGGCACAGGTCACTCTATTTTCCCATCAGGAAGAAGAATTAACCACAGGCTCAGCCTGCCGCCCGGAAGCAGAACAGGGCCTGAAGCAATCCTGCGCTTTTGCGGCCAGCTCCCAAAAAAGCGAGTTGAAAAATCGAGCTCAGGGGCACTGCAATTCACAAACCTGCAGAGTTAGAAATGATAACTCTCGTCCACAAATATATTGAGGGAAGGCAACGAGGAGGATTTGAAAGCAAGGCAGAATTGCAGGAAACAGATTTCAGGAGGTAGAGTCGAATCGCCTTTAAAGCACAGGAAAAGCGGCAAAACCTCGACAATGATGCCCTTGGCCAAAAAGGGCGTATGCATTTTTTCCTGAATATATTCAGGAAAAAACGCATACGCCCTTTTTGGCCAACCAAGCAACCTGGAAAGGCAAATCAGCGCTACAAAGAAGTCTCGCTTCCCATCGGTCAAAAGGGCCATGCTGAATAAAGTGTCAAAACCAGAAATGCAGGACAGGCCATGGAGAAACGGGAGCCTTACTACGCTGACGGGCGGGATGTAAATTGCCAACAGCCACTCTGGAGAAGTGTACGGTGTTTCCTGAAACATCTAAAAAACTCAGCATAGAGAGCATAAGGCACTTCCACTCATGGGCGTATAAATTGGGAAAACTAAAAATCAGCAAGACACAGGCACCCCAAAGTTTAGGGCTGCTCTGTTGACAAGAACCTCCACTTCGTTACACCTTAAATATCCCAGGAAAGAGAAAAATGGATAAGGAAGTGGTGGTCCTTATGTACAATGGCATATCACTCAGCCATGAAATTAACGTCCTAAGGCTAGTAGCAGCATGATGAGAGGATTTAGGTACGACGATTCTAAGTGAAATAAGTCACACAGAAAAAGACACTTATCATAAGATATCACTTAGAGAGGGAATGTAAAAACCGCTACGCTTGAACTGAATTACAAAACAGAACAGCGTCACACGTTTAGAAGACACACTATGGCTGCTTAACGGGAAAGGTGAGGTGGGTGATGCATAAAACAAGGGTTTCAAATTAGCTCAGATACCGTTCCATAAACCCAATATGTAATAGACAAGACCTACTCCTTGCTCAGTGAACTGGACTCAACACCCCCTGTTCACCGCCCAAGAATATATCTGACTAGTAAGAATCTTAAAACCAATGTATTGATATCCCTCTGTAAGTGAGTCAAGTGGGTGTAAAGCGGCATAAACACAGCAGTGAAAAGCAGCTAAACCCCATTACAAAAATCAATTACTTTTAAAAACCCGTGAAACAAAGACAGTGAAAGAGAGAGAAATTCTTACAAAATTCGTTCAGGGGCTGTGATGCCACCTGGATTGACCATCTCTAGACCCACAGCTGATTGAGACATAAGGGTGGACACTCTTGGGGCTGAGAGGTTTGGTGAGGTTGGGTGAGCAAACGCAGACCCTTTAAAGTAATACTGCGTGGTACCCATCCCATGGGTCCAAAATCTCCAGGTTCAAGGGCATCTTCCTACATCGAAAACATGCATGAGAAAGCCAGAAGATGGTACACCGTGTGATCGAGAAAGGTTTCTGAAACGAACCTCATTTCTCATCTCCTTATGCTCGGGTTCGCCATTTCAGCCGCTTTACTAGCAATCTCCCTCCTTGGAGAATCAGCACCTTTAACCTCCTGTTCCGTATAGGTTGCAGTTTGTCCTGAGGAGGAACGGGAAGAGGGGGAACCAATGAGAGAATAGCTCTAGGTGTTGGGACAGGCACAGGTCACTCTATTTTCCCATCAGGAAGAAGAATTAACCACAGGCTCAGCCTGCCCCCCGGAACCACAATAGGGCCTGATGCAATCCTGCGCTTTTGCGGCCATCTCCCAAGAAAGCGAGTTGAATAATGGAGCTCAGGGGCACTGCAATTCACAAACCTGCAGTTATAAATGATAACTCTCGTCCACAAATATATTGAGGGAAGGCAACGAAGAGGATTTGAAAGCAAGGCAGAATTGCAGGAAACAGATTTCAGGGGGTAGATTCGAATCGCCTTTAAATCACATGAAAAGCGGCAAAACGTCGACAATGATGCACTTGGTCAAAAAGTGCGTAGGCGTTTTTTTCCTGAATATATTCAGGAAAAAACGCCTACGCACTTTTTCGCCAACCAAGCAACTTGGAAAGGCAAATCAGCGCTACAAAGAAGTCTCACTTCCCATCGGTCAAAAGGGCCATGCTGAATAAAGTGTCAAAACCAGAAATGCAGAAAATGTCATGGAGAAATGGGAGCCTTGCTACGCTGATGGGCAGGATGTTAACCGAGAACTGCCACTCTGGCGAAGTGCACGGTGTGTTGTGAGACATCTACAAAACACAGCTTAGAGAGCATAGGGCACTTCCCCTCGTGGGCGTATAAAATGGGAAAACTAAAGTCAGCAAGATACACGCACCCCAAATTTAGGGCTGCCCTGTTGATAAGAACCTCCACTTCAGTACACCTTAAATATGCCAGGATAGAGAAAAATGGATAAAGAAATTGTGGTACTTATGTATAATGGAATATCACTTAGCCATGAAATCAATATCATACGGCTAGTAGCAGCATGGTGAGTGGATCTAGGTACGATGTTTCTAACTGAAATAAGTCACACAGAAAAAGACACTTATCATAAGATATCACTTATAGTGGGTAAGTAAAAATCGCTACAGATTACCTCATTACAGAACAGAACAGAGTCACACATTTAGAAAACACTGGATGGCTGCTTAACTGGAAAGGTGAGGTGGGGTGTGGCATAAAACAAGGGTTTGAAATTAGCACACATACCGTTCCATAAACCAAATATGTAACAGACAAGACCTACCCCTTGCTCAGTGAACTGGACTCAACACCCCCTATTCACCGCCCAAGAATATATCTGACTAGTAAGAATCTTAAAACCTATGTATTGATATCTCTCTGTAACTGAATCAAGTGGGTGTAAAGCGGCATAAACACAGCAGTGAAAATCAGCTAAACCCCATTATAAAAATGAATTACCAAAAGAACTCCAACAGAGACAGTGAAAGAGAGAGAAATTCGTACAAAGTTCGTTCAGGGGCAGTGAAGCAACCTGAATCGACCATATCTAGACAGCTGGAATAGACATAAGGCTGGACACTCTTGGGGCTGAGAGGATTGGTGAGGTTGGGTGAGCAAACGCAGACCCTTTAAAGTAATACTGCATGGTACCCATTCTATGGGTCCCAAATCTCCAGGTTCAAGGGAATCTTCCTACAGCGGAAACATGCATGGGAAACCCAGTGGATGTTATACAGTGTGATCGAGAAAGGTTTCTGAAACGAACCTCATTTCTCATCTCCTTGTGCTCGGCTTCGCCATTCCAGCCGCTTTACTAACAATCTCCCCACTTGGAGAGTCAGCACGTTTAACCTCCTGTTTCGTACAGGTTGCAGTTTGTCCTGAGGATGAATGGGAAGAGGGGGAACCCATGAGAGGCTAGCTGTAGGTGTTGGGACAGGCACAGGTCACTCTAATTTCCATCAGGAAGAAGAATTAACCACAGGCTCAGCTTGCCCCACGGAACCAGAATAGGGCCTTAAGCAATCGTGCGCTTTTGCGGCCAGCTTCCAAAAAAGCGAGTTGAAAAATGGAGCTCAGGGGCACTGCAATTCACAATCCTGTAGAGTTATAAATGGTAACTCTCGTCCAAAAATATACTGAAGGAAGGCAACGAGGATTTGAAAGCAAGGCAGAATTGCAGGAAACTTATATAGTTTATATGTTAAGTGTTTATATACATTTAACATACATTAGCCTATTTAGGTTAGCCCCGTAATCCTAATGTTTCCATCCTTCCACCTTTCATTTTGGTTAACCATTAGTTTGTTTTATAAGTCTGTGAGTGTCTTTTTCTGTGGAAGTATGTTCATTGGTAGCAATCTTAGGATAACTTGTATAAATGATATCATAGGATATTTGTCATTCCCTTTTGACTTACTTTACCTAATATGATTATTTCTAGGCTCATTTTTAATCCTGAAAACGGCACTCTTCATTTTCTTCCCGAGGCTACTATTCCATTCTGTACATATACCTCTTCTTCTTTGCCAATTCATCTGTTTATGGACCTTTTTTTTGCTTCCATGTCTTGGCTATTTCAATATTGCTGCAGTGCACATTTGCCTGCCTCTGTCTTTCCGATTCTGGTGGTCTTAGATTATAGGCCCAAAACGTGCCCTCCCACGTCATCTGGTAGCTCAATTTTTACCTTTTAAAGCAGCTCCATTCAGTTTTTGTGAGTGCTGTTACCACTTTACATCCCACCAGCTGCTAGAAGGTACAAAGTTCTCTAAAACCCCTTCAGCATTTATAGTTTGTAGACGTTTTGCTGATGGTCCTTTGACTGGTGTGAGCTGAAACCTTTTTGGAGGCTGGATTTGAATGTGGCTAACAATTCCTTATACTGAGCTTTAGGCATGTCCTTTTTTTCTTTTCCTCTTTTTTTTTAGAGTGAGTACAACTTCTCTCTTCATATTGACTTCTTGAAAAATTTGTCATGTGTTGAATTTTCTTGCCTATTCCCTACCCCAGGGCATTTTTTGAGGGGAGGTGTCATTTACAGCCCTGCAGTCCTTGTGACTCTTAAGCAACCATTAGCACTGCGTTTAAAGCTGCTGTTGTGAGAAACAGCCACAAGGCGGCAGCATTATTACGTTCTCAACCCTTGTTACTAGGGCAACAGAGTCTTCCTGGAGGTAGTGTTCCGAGGTTGTATATTAGAGAGGAATGTGCGGGGACAAGCCCCCAGATTTCAGGAGGTAGATACGAATCGCCTTTAGAGCACATGAAAAGCGGCAAAACGTCGACAATGATGCACTTGGCCAAAAAGGGCGTATGCGTTTTTTCCTGAATATATTCAGGAAAAAACGCATACGCCCTTTTTGGCCAACCAAGCAAGCCGGAAAGGCAAATCAGCACTACAAATAAGTCTCACTTCCCATCCGTCCAAAGGCCATCCAAAACAGTGTAAAAACCAGAAGTGCAGGACAGGCCAGGGAGAAAAGGGAGCCTTGTTAGGCTGATGGGAGGGATGTAAATTGCCAACGGCCACTCTGGAGAAGTGCATGGTGTTTCCTAAAATATCTAAAAAGCACAGCTAGAGAGCATAGGGCCCTTCCACTCGTGGGCGTATAAAATGGGAAAACTAAAAATCAACAAGACACAGGCACCCCAAACTTTAGGCCTACTCTGTTTACAAGAACCTCCAGTTCAGTACACCTTAAATATGCCAGGATAGAGAAAAATGGATAAAGAAGTGTGGTACTTAGGTACAATGGAATATCACTCACCCATGAAATCAATGTCATATGGCTACCAGCAGCATGATGAGTGGATTTAGGTACGACAATTCTAAGTGAAATAAGTCACACAGAAAAAGACACTTATCATAAGATATCACTTGTAGAGGGAAAGTAAAAATCGCTACACATGACCTGATTACAAAACAGAACAGAGTCACACATTTAGAAAACACTGGATGGCTGCTTAACTGGAAAGGTGAGTTGGGGTGAGGCATAAAACAAGGGTTTGAAATTAGCACACATACCGTTCCATAAACCAAATATGTAACAGACAACACCTACCCCTTGCTCAGTGAACTGGACTCAACGCCCCCTATTCACCACACAAGAGTATATCGGACTAGTAAGAATCTTCAAACCTATGTATTGATATCTCTCTGTAAGTGAGTCAAGTGGGTGTAAAGCGGCATAAACACAGCAGTGAAAATCAGCTAAACCCCATTATAAAAATAGATTACAAAAAAAACCCCAACAAAGACAGTGAAAGAGAGAGAAATTCGTACAAAGTTCGTTCAGGGGCAGTGAAGCATCCTGGATCGACCATATCTAGACCCACAGCTGGATTAGACATAAGGCTGGACACTCTTGGGGCTGAGAGGATTGGTGAGGTTGGGTGAGCAAACGCCTACCCTTTAAAGTAACAGTGCGTGGTACCCATTCTATGGGTCCCAAATCTCCAGGTTCAAGGGAATCTTCTTACAGCGAAAAAATGCATGGGAAACCCAGTGGATGGTATACAGTGTGATCGGGAAAGGTTTCTGAAACGCACCTCATTCCTCATCTCCTGGTGCTCGGGTTCGCCATTCCAGCCGCGTTACTAGCAATCTCCCTCCTTGGAGAATCAGCACCTTTAACCTCCTGTGTCGTACACGTTGCAATTTGTCCTGAGTATGAACGGGAAGAGGGGGAACCAATGAGAGACTAGCTCTAGGTGTTGGGACAGGCACAGGTCACTCTATTTTCCCATCAGGAAGAAGAATTAACCACAGGCTCAGCCTGCCCCACGGAACCAGAATAGTGCCTGAAGCCATCCTGCCGGTTTGCGGCCAGCTCCCAAATAAGCGATTTGGAGAATGGAGCTCAGGAGCACGGCAATTCACAATTCTGCAGAGTTATAAATGATCACTCTCGTCTAAAAATGTATTGAGGTAAGGCAACGAAGAGGATCTCAAAGCAAGACAGAATTGAAGGAAACAGTTTTTCACAGATAGATTGGACTCGCCTTTAAAGCACATGAAATTCCGCAGAACTTCGACAATGATGCAGTTGGCCAAAAAGGGCGTCTGCGTTCTTTCCTGAATAAATTTTGGAAAAAACGCAGATGCTCTTTTTGGCCACCTAAACAAGCGGGCAATGCAAATCAGCATTACAAAAATGTCTCACTTGGCATTGGTCAAAAGGCCCATGCTGAAAAAGTGTAAAACCCAGAAATGCAGGACAGGCCATGGAGAAAAGGCAGCCTTGTTTTGCTGATCGGTGGGATGTAAATTGACACCAGCCACTCTTGAGAAGTGTATGCTGTATCTTAAAACTTCTAAAAAACAGAGCTACAGAGCATACAGCACTTCCCCTCATGGGCGTATATCTTGGGAAAACCAAAAAATCGACAAGACACAGGCACCCCAAAGTTTAGGGCTGCTCTGTTTAGAAATGCCTCGATTTGGGTACAACTTACATGTCCTTGGAAGGAAAAAATGGATAAAGAAGATGTGGTACTTATGTACGATGGAATATTACTCAGCAATTAAATCAATGAAATAAGGCCAGTGGCATCAACTCGTGGAGACTGAGGTACGATCATTCTAAGTGACATAAGTCAGACATAAAAAGAGACTTATCATAAGGTATCACTTATAGATAGTATCTAAAAATGCCTTCACATGAACGCAATTACAAAACAGAAACGGAGTCACACATTTAGAAAACACACTTATGGCTGCTAAAGGAGAAAGGTGGGGCGGGGTGATGCATAAACCAGGAGGTTGAAATTAGCACAGATATGGTTCCATAAAGAAAATAGGTATTCGACAGGACCTACTCTATAGCTCAAAGAGCTGGACTCAGCACACTGTTGTCACCAGAAAAGGATATATAAGACTGGTAAGACTCTGTAAAAGAATTTACTGATGTCTCTCTTTAAGTGAATCAAGTGGATAGATGTAGAGCAGGAAGAAACACAGTATTGAAAATCAGCTATACCCCATTATAAAATTAAATAACAAGAACAAAATAAAGACAGTGAGAGAGAGAGAAATTCTTACAAAATTTGTTCAAGGGCTGTGATGCAACCTGGACTGACCATATCTAGACACAGAGCTGGATGGGACCTAAGGCTCTACACTCGTTGGTCTGAGAGGCTTCGTGAGGATGGGACAGCAAATGCAGCACTTTTAGAGTAATACTGCCTGGCCCCCATTCCATGGGTCCCATATCTCCAGGTGCAGGGGACCCTTCCTACAGCTAAAACATGCATGGCACATCCAGAGGATGGTACACCGTCTGATCGGGAAGAGTTTGGAAAAGTCACCTCATCTCCACGTCTCCTGGTATTCGGGTTCCCCAGCTCCTTTCCTTAGAGTCTCCCCACTTTGGGAAGGCAGCACACTCAACAGCCGGTTTTGCACGGCTTGGAATTTTCCGGTGAAGAAGGGGAATGGCGGGATGGAATGAGACACAAGCCTTAGATGTTTGGACAGGCATATGCCACTCTAGTTTCCTACCTGGAAGAAGAATTTCCCTATCCTTCAGGTGCCCCAGTAACTGGAATGGGTCTGTAGAAATCCTGCCCCTTTGTGTCTGCTTCCCTAAACAAGTTGAAAACCGGTGCTCAGGGGCACTGCAATTCACAAACATGCAGGGTTGTAATTGACACCTCCAATGGAGTCATTTCTTGAGCCAAGTATTCGTAAAGGCCTTGTAAGCAAGGCAGAATTGCAAGAAAGGGATTTCAAGGGGTAGTTTGCACTCGTCATTAAAGCACATGCAAAGCTGCTGAACATCGCCAATGATGCAGTTTGCCAAAAAGGCCGTATGCGTTATTCCTTAATCTATTCAGGAAAAACCCTTACTCCATTTTTGGCCAACAAAACAGGCGGGCAATGTAAATTAATACTACAAAGAGATATCACTTCGCACCAGTCAGAATGGCCAACCTCACAAACTGTAAAACCTGAAATGCAGGACAGGGCGTGGAGAAAAGGGAACCCTGACAAGCTGATGGTGGGAATGTAAATTGCTAACAGCCACTCTGGAGAAGTGGGTGGTGATTCCTTAAAAATCTAAAAACCAGAGCTTCAGAGCATATGGCGCTTCCACTCCTGGGCCTGTATCTTGGAAAAAACGTAAATTGACAGGACCCAGGCACTCTAAAATTTATCCAGCCCTGTTTACAAGAGCCTCTACTCGGAAGCTACCTAAAAGTCCTTGGAAGGAAGAACGGATAAAGAAATTATGGTAGATATGTACAATGGAATATTACTCAGCCATGAAGTGAATGAAATAAGGCCATTTAGGGCCACTCAGAAGGACCTACATACATTCATACTAAGTGTCATAAATCAGGCAATGAAAAATATCATATGATATTACTTATCGGTGGAATCTAAAAATTGATAGAAAGGTACTATCTTACAACACAGAAACAGAGTCCCAGACTTAGAACACAAACTTATGGTTACCAAACTGGAAAGGTGTGTTGGAGGCATAAATCATGAGGTTGGAGTTAGTATATACATATTTACAGAGAGAAAACTTGTAATCAACATGGACCTGCTGTAGAGCACTTGGAACTCTTCTCAACACCCTTTAGTAACCTCAATGGGAAAATAATTCTAAAAAGAATATATAGTTATCTCTGTATAAATGAATCATGTTGGTGTATGTCAAAAATGAACACAACATGATAAATCAACTATATACTCCATTATAAATTTAAAATTAAATTAAAGAAAAATGATCACTAAATTTGTTTAGTCACAGTGAACGTACTAGTGTCACATCCCTGGACACAGACACAATTTGGTCCCAAGGCTGGACTGTTGTGGGCCTGAGGACCTCGGGAGGATATGCCAGCTAATTCGCCCCCCTTGAACATGTAGTACCTGGTCCCCTCTGCATGGGATCACTATCTCCAGATCTAAGTGTGCCCTCATACTACTAAACCAACCCTCTGACACCCAAAGGATGGTGGACTCTCTGGGCTGGATGACACTTGGAAAATCACCTGCTCTCAACATATCCTGGTGTTTGGGTTCCGACCTCCCGACTCCTTCGTAAGGGTCATCCCACTCTACAAGACAGCACCCTCAACAGGTGATTTTGCAGGGGTTTATACTTGTTCGGGGGATGAAGGGTAAGGGGGAAGAAGGAATGGGACAGAAGCCCTTACATGTTTGGTCAGGCACATTCCACTCTAATTTAATACCCAAGAACAGGACTTGCCCTACATCTAAGGTTGTGTCAGTAACCAGAGAGGGACAGTAGAAATCCTGCCGCCTTCTGTTTCCCATAACAACAATTCTAAAACTGGACCTTATATGCACTTCATATTCACAATGCCTGGGGAGCTGTAAATGACAACAGCCCTCAAAAAATGTCTTGGGGTAGGTAATCGAAGTAGACTTCAAAACAAGGCAACCTTTCAATAACCCTTTTTCAAGGGATAAATCTTACTGACACTGTTCAAAAAAAAGCACATATGAAGATACTCACCATTGCTTTATGTTAGACAAATGCAAATCAGATGTACAAAGAAGTATCACCTGGAACCACTCAGAATAGCCATCATCACAATGTCTACAAACAAGAAATGCTTCAGAGGGTGTGGAAAAAAGAGAAACCTACTACTTATTTTTTTTTTTTTTAATCTGCGTTGGGTCTTCGTTGCTGCGCGCGGCTTTTCTATAGTTGCAGCAAGCGGGGGCTACTCATCGTTGTGGTACTAAGCCTTCTCTTTGTGGTGGCTTCTCTTGTTGTGGAGCACAAGCTGTAGGCACACAGGCTTCAGTAGTTGTGGCTCGTGGGCTCTAGAGCGCAGACTGAGTAGTTGTGGTGCACGGGCTTACTTGTTCTGTGGCATGTGAGATCTTCCCGGGCCAGGGCTCGAAGCTGTGTCCCCTGAACTGGCAGGCAGATTCTTAACCACTGCGCCACCAATTCTATGCTATCGGTGGCAATGCCAATTGGTAACAGCCACTATGGAGCACAGAATGGAGGTTACCAGAGTAAGGGGAGGTGGGAGGGATAAATTGGAAATTGGGATTGACATATACACACCACTATATATAAAAGAGATAACAAATAAGGGCTTACTGTATAGCACAGGGAACTCTACTCAATACTCTGTAATGACCTGTATGGGAAAGGAATCCAAAAAGGATTGGATATATGTATAACTGCTTCACTGTGCTGTGCAGCAGAAAGTAACACAACATTGTAAATCAACTCTATTCCAAAAAAATTGAAATTGAAATGAAATGAAGTAAAATAAAATAAAATACAGCTACCAGATGATCCAGCAAGTTCACTCCTGTGTGCATATCTGGAGGAAAGCATAAATCGAAAAGACACATCTTCCCCAATGTTCACTGCAACACTCTTTACAATAGCGAAGACATGGAAGCAACCAAAATGTCCATCAACATATGAATATAGGTAAAGAATATGTGATACATATATATAATGGAATATGACTCAGCCATAAAATAGAAGAAAATAATGCCAGTTGCAGTAACATGGATGGACCTAGAGATGATTGTACTAAGTGAAGTAAGTCAGACAGAGTAAGACAAATATTGGATGATATCACTTCTAGGTGGAAGCTAAAAATTGATACAAATGAACTAACTTACAAAAGAGAGGCAGACTCACAGACTTGGAAAACAAACTTATGGTTACCAAAGGGGAGAGGTGGGGGGTAGGGATAAATCAGGAGCTTGGGGTAAACATACGAATACTATTATATATAACAGATAAGCAACAAGGACCTACTGTATAGCACAGGGAGCTCTACTCAGTATTCTGGGAATACCGTTAACAGAAAAGAATCTGAAAAAGAATGAATATATGCATATGTGTAACTGAATCACTTGCTGTGCAGCTGAAATGAACACAACATTGAAAATCAACTATACTCCAATAAAATTTAAATTTCAAAATAAAGAAAATCACCTATATTTCAAAAGAAAAAAAAAAAAGAATTCCCATCTCTTTATATGGCTTGATAGCTTACTTTTTTAGTGCTCAATATTATCCCATTCCCAGAATATATTAATACTATATCATTTCATTCACCTATTGGAGGACACCTTAGTTTCATTCACATTTTGGCAATATTGAATTAGGTGCTATAAATATCCATATGCAGGTTTTCCTCTGGAAGTATGTTTTAAACTACTTTCATTAAATATCCATGAGAACACTTGACGGATTGTACAGTAATGGAATGCTCAATATTCTAGCAAGGGTCAATCAGACTACCAAAGTAGCTGTATTATTTTTCATTTCCACCAATGACAAATGACATTTCCTATTTTTCCACATCTCCTACAGAATTTGTTCTTGTCATTGTTCACATTTTAGCCATTCTAAGTGTTACATAGTGGTATGTAATTGTATTTTTAATTTGCTTTTTCATGGCAGCATGTAATCTGGATTATTCTTCTGTATACTTATATGCATAGTGTCTATTTTCTTTGGTGAGGTGTCCATAAAGTATATTGGTCCACATTTTATTTAGGTTGCTTTCTTTTTTTTCTACCCAATCTGTATTTGTTTTATTTATTTTCGTGCCTTATTGCATTAGCAAAGACTTGGAGTAAAATATGGAAAAGGAGTCATGAAAGGGGACATCCTTGCTTTTACCTAAACTTAGTGGAAAAGCTTCATGGTTTTGACCATTGATCATGACGTAAGATAAAAGTTTCCTGTAAATCTTTGTTATCAACTTGAGAAAGCTCCAGTCTATTTCTTTAACTGAGAGTTTTTATGAAGAATGGGTGTTAGATTTTTTCAAAGGTCTTCTGAATCTATTGATATGCTAATGATTGTCTTTAAGGTGTTGATATGATGGATATAATTATTTCATTCTAGAATGTTGAACCAGCCTTTCATACCTGGGATTATTTCCTCTCATTCATGATATAAAATTCTCTCAAAATATTGTTGGATTCGATTTGGTAATATTTTGTTGAGGATTTTTGCATTGATGTTCCTGAGAGATATTGGTCAGTTTTCTTTACTATTCATATGTTCTTCTAAGTTTGGATGTTGTGGATTTAGTGCCAGACATTCATTTGGGGAGATTCTCAGTCATTTTTAAAAAATATTTTCTGTTCTTTATTATCTTTATTCTCCTCCTGCTATACCCATTATGTATAGGTCACAGCATTTTTCATTGTTCCACAATTATTGATTACTCTGTTCTGTTGATTTCTTTCCTGCCCATTTTCTCTTTTCTTTTGAGATTTAAAGGTTTCTCCTGATATGTCTTCAAGCTCACAGACATTTCTCCTCAGCCAGCTCTTTGACTGCTAAAACAAAATACGAGAGACTTGGTATTTTACAAACAACAGAATATTTTTGTTTTCTCATAATTGCTGAGGCTGAAAAGTTCAAGAACAAGTAACCAGGGGCTTCCCTGGAGGTGCAGTGGTTAAGAATCTGCCTACCAATAAAGGGGACAAGGGTTCGAGCCCTGGTCCAGGGAGATCCCACATGCCATGGAACAACTAAGCCCGTGCACCACAAATACTGAGCCTGTGCTCTAGAGTCCACAGGCCACAACTACTGAGCCCGTGAGCCACAACTACTGAAACCCACACTCCTAGAGCCCGTGCTCCGCAACAAGAGAAGCCACTCAATCAGAAGCCCGCGCACCGCACCAAAGACCCAACACAGCCAAAAAATTAATTAATTAATTATCTAATTAATTATTTTTTAAAAAAAGAACAAGTTGCCAGCTGACTTAGTGTCTGGCGAGGGACCAATTTCTGGTTCATAATGTGGGTCTTCTCACTCGGCAATGAAATCATAGAATGGGCATAAGGTCTTCTGTGTGCTACATTTATTAGGTCACTAATCCCATGTTTGAGGTCTCTGGCCTCATAACCTAATCACCTCCCAAAACCCCCACCTCCTAATACCATCAACATGGGAGCTGGGTTTCAAAATTTTAAAATTAGAGGTACAAAATATTTACACCATAACAGGGACCACAGAGTTAACTGATTTTTCCTTTCATGTTAAAGGTTTGCACATTTATATTTATTATATAATCCCAAAACCCTTGTTTTTTTTTATAAGATTCTTTTTCCGTATACGCCAGTACAGACCACTGAGTAGAGTTCCCTGTGCTATAAAGCAGGTCTTTATCAATACTTATCTATTTTATATATAGTAGTGTGTATAAGTCAGTCCCAATCTCCCAATTTATCCCTTCCCCACTTATCCCTTGGTAACCATAAGTTTGTTTTCTATATCCATGATTCTATTTCTGTTGTGTAAGTAAGTTCATTTGTACCTTTTTTTTTCTTTTTTAGATTCCTCATATAAGCAGTATCATATGATATCTGTCTTTCTGTGTCTGACTTGCTTCACTCAGTATAACAATCTCTAGGTCCATCCATGTTGCTACAAAACCCTTAATTGTTAAGGATAACTCTCAATTTTTCCCAGTATCATCAGCAATTCTTTCTGGCAGACACGTGATAACACTTTTTAAACAGGGATATTGAGACCAAGGCTCCTGACCTGCAAACAAACAAAACATCATTCATATAGTGAAAACTTTGCAAATCAAAGGATGAAAGCACTTGGTCTAAATCCCTTTGCACCCACTGCTGACAGAGGGCAGAGGAGTTTGACTCACTAATCTTCCTTACGTGCACTTCTTCCTAATGGGGTATTCCATCTAAAACTTATAAGAAGCGGGGATGTATCATGGAACACACCAATCGCTACTACAGATTCTGAAGCAGCAAAAACAAACAAACAAACAAAAAAACCATGATGAATCCATCCAAACGGTTCTGTCCACATTGTTACAATAGTTTCCCTCACACTGTGAACCCTTTTCAAACCCTATCACTTGAACCTATTTTTATTTTTTTCAACAAAAATAATGTTAATCTGCAGTCAGACACTCCAGTAATATTACACTATCCCTTGTGCAAGTATGTAGGGATTTGAGGAGCTATGGGAGGCCACCATGAGAGGTTGCCTAGAGTAATTAGGACATTTCATTTAATGTTGGTTCTTCTCCCTAAGATGTCTGCTATCCTCTTCTTTTTGTAGCTACTAGCATTGAGAAAGTGACCAAGATAAGGCCCTTCTCTTTTACTGCCCATGAATGCAACTGTGATTAACCCCACAGAACTTGGTGCTTCCAGAATCCCCTGAACCTACTGACCCTCCATGCATGGCATGACATAGATAAGGATGGTGACGTGTATCCTTGTATAGAGCATGTTATAAAATGTTTGACTCTTCCCTTCCTCATAATTCCAAAGAATAGTTTTCTTTGGATTTCTGCTTAATGCTGCTGGAGTTGGTACATAAGTTGAGGGAGGTATCAGGGCACACCAAAAGAGAGGGTAACTGCACAGAAAATACAAGCAGGTACATTTCTGTGTAGTTTCAAGCAGCTTATTTGCTATATCAACCATGGTGTCATGTCGACCCTTCCTCTTTCTACTAGTAGTACAACAAACATAGAGGATATTTAGGCTGCTTGTTTTATCCCCACCTCTCACAATTGATCTGCATTAACATATAGGACAATGAAGGGCCCTTTCTGCCATCTTAACCAATATTTGAGAACTAGAAAATGTCCAGATTTTGGGGGGTTTATTTTCATATTCCCCAATCAGGCCTATGAAGGAATCTTACCTATTGTGTTTAATGAAGTCATATCTCTGACGGCATCCCATCATCAACAAAACTGGAAAGAAATTTGAAGGGTCTTCGATTTTACCATATTTGAAATAACAATATTTTAGCCTGACACGTTTTTGGATTTTAGAAAAAAATATTTTAAATGAGACAAAAAATCATTTTTATGACACAAAAAGACAGCAATAGTTTTATATTTTTATCTGTTCCACTTGCACACAAGTGTCTCATGGGGTTATGTAAAGCTCTCCTGTTGGGTGCTGTGCATGGTGCAAGTATGGATTAAAGCTTAGGAATCTTAAGCTTCAGTCACCTGAAACATTTAAATTAGGATGCAAGCAATCCTGTCCAACATTTGAAAAGAGCAAGACACTCTCTTTATTTTATTTGTTAGGTAATTAATCTGTCTTTTCCCCAAGGAGAGAAACAAGTGGCATCTTCCATCAATGTGTTGCACAAATATCTTTGAACAGAGAGTGCAAGCAGAGGCTGATACAGGATGTGAAAAAAAAAAAAAGAGAGAGACCCTTGTGGCATTTTCTCCTAACTTATTGCAATCTCCCATTTAAAATGTGGGAATAATCAATCTTCTGAGGAAAAAGGCCCAAGGAAGGTTTTTGCTTCTGTGGAATAATGGGATTGCTAAAGATTTCAGGAGGCAAGACGAATTAGTGAGAATGACCATGAGAAATCAGAGAAAAGTCAGATCCATGGATGAAGTGATGTTTACCACTGTGAATCAATGAGAAGTAGGAGCAAATGAAAAGAAAGCTGATACAACATTTTCTGAATAAATGTAACCTTTCAGCTGTCATAGAAAAATTAATACTCACTATGATACAACATATTTAGTTTAGAAAGTTAACTTAAATTTAAAGCTTAATAATTACATTTATTGAAGCAATGAAAACATATTTGTGGTTTAGAATAAATAATGTGTTCTGCTACAGGTAAGAAGACTACATAAATAAATAGAAATAAGACTAAATAAATAAAGAGGAAAATAACAAATTAGATGTTATTAACATTAAAAACTGGCACTCATCTAAAGAAAGAGAAGGAGAGACAGAAAGAGAGAAGAACTCATCTCAAGCATGTATTAAAAACTCCTAAATAAGAAGTCTTCAGATGTTAAAAAAAAGGAAGTCTTCAATAAGAAGATAATAGAATAGCAAAATGGGGGAAATATACCAAAAGATATTTCAAAAAAGAGAGTACAGAATGTTAAGTAAACATATCAAAAGATGCTTGGCTTCTTAGTAGTCAATTAAACGCAAAAGCGTGATACCTGGAATTATCACTCACCAACCAGAAAGTTCAAATGAAAATGACAGGTATTATCAAGTTTGACAAGAATGTGTATAATCCTTGAATCTCATTCACTGCTGCTGAAGATGAAAAATCATACAAATGTTTTGAAAATATTTAGAAATATCTAAAAAGATAAACACAAGAAAGCTATGACTCGAAAATGTTACTACTACATGTATACTGAACAATAATTTATACACACACCACCAAAGCTCAAGTTCTAGAATTTATATACCAGTGCTGTTCTCAATAGACACAAACTGAAAATCACTCATATTGTAATACACATTGGAATAAATTAATTAATAGTTAAATATTTACATTATGGAATCCTATGCAACAGTGGCAATGCATGATCACAACAACAGGCAACCATATAGGCATATTCACAAACAACATAAAATAAAAAAAGCCCAATCCAAAAGTGATTTTACTGTGCCATAGCATTTATATAAAATACAAAATACAGGTAAAGTTATCTTTTTGTTAGATACCAGAACAATATTAAACCTTAAGGGGAGTCACTAGAATGGGACCAGGGGGCCTCTGAGTATCTGGCAATTTTCTGTGTCTTTATCTAGAAGCTATGTTTAGAGTGTATTCAGATGCTGAATTTTCTGAAATTTGTCATTTCCTTACAAACCATGCATGTTTTTCGTTGTTTTTTATACATAACAAAAACTAAAAAAGATAGACCAGGGAAGGTAATTGTATTAGCACTTTAATATCCATGCTTTTCAAGGTGGAAGTGAAAAGTATGAAATACTTGACATTGTGATTACTTCTTAAAACTAAGGTGAAAATTTGAGGTTAATAAATAAGACACACTTCTTCATATATAATCCTCAAAGAGGAGGGGTAGAAAGGAGTATTATTTTTTTTCTTTAATACAGAATCGTTAAGATAGAAAATAATGAAAACAGACTAGGTTTAAAAAAGAGCACACTGGACTTCCCTGGTGGCACAGTGGGTAAGAATTTGCCTGCCAATGCAGGGAACAGGGGTTCCATCCCTGGTCTGGGAAGATCCCACATGCCACAGAGCAACTAAGCCCGTGTGCCACAAGTACTGAGCCTGTGCTCTAGAGCCTGCAAGCGACAACTATTGAGCCTGCATGACACAACTACTGAAGCCCATGCACCTAGAGCCCATACTCCACAACAAGAGAAACCACCGCAAGGAGAAGCCCGTGCACCACAACGATGAGTAACCCCTGCTTCTCTAGTAACAACTGGAGAAACCCTGTGCAGCAACGAAGACCCAACACAACCAAAAATTTAAAAAAATAAATCTTTTGACTTCTGAGATGACTCACTCACGTGGCTGTAGGTAAGAGGCCTCAGTTCCTTGCCACATGGATCTCTCCTTAGGGCTGCTTGAGTGTCCTCATGACATGGCAGCTGGCTTACCCCAGGATGAGTGATCTAGCAGAAACCAAAGCAGAAGCTGCAATGTCTTTTATAACTTTGGAAGCTGCACTTTGTCACTTCTGCAATTTCTTATTAGTTAAACAGTCAACCCTTTTCAAGTGCGAGGAGCCACACTGGTACATGGAGACTGGGAGATAATTAGGGGATAATTAGGTCCATCTTGGAGGCTGGCTACCAAAGTGGCTGACTAGCCAAAGTCTGAATTTTGTTTCCTTCACTTCTGGAGAGAAAATGGTCAGTGAACCTCATTGGTGGTCTTTGAGATGTACCAAAGCTACCTCTTGCTCTCACCCCCAGCTGTGTGGCTGACAGGGTCTTGGTGCTCCAGCCGGGTGTCAAGCCTGTGCCTCTGAGGTGGGAGAGCCGAGTTCAGGACATTGGTCTACCAGAGACCTCTGGCACCTTGTAATATCAAATGGCGAAAGCTCTCCCAGAGATACCCGTCTCAACGCTAAGACCCAGCTCCACTCAGAGACCAGCAAGATCCAGTGCTGGACATCCCATGCCAAACAACTAGCAAGACAGGAATGCAGGCCCACCCATTAGCAGAGAGGCTGCCGAAAATCACAATAAGGTCACAGACACCCCAAAACACACCACCAGATGCGGATCTGTCCACCAGAAAGACAAGATCCAGACACACCCACCAGAACACAGGCACCAGTCCCCTCCATCAGAAAGCCTACACAGCCCACTGAACCAACCTTAGCCACTGGGGGCAGACACCAAATACAACGGGAACTACGAATCTGCAGCCTCTGAAAAGGAGAGCCCAAACACAGTCCCCAAAGCCAAATGAGAAGACACAGAAACACACAGCAGATGAAGGAGCAAGGTTAAAACCCACCAGACCAAACAAATGTGGAGGAAATAGGCAGTCTACCTGAAAAAGAATTCAGAGTAATGATAGTAAAGATGATCCCAAATCTTGGAACTGGAATGGAGAATAGACAAGAAACGTTTAACAAGGACCTAGAAGAACTAAAGAGCAAACAAACAATGATGAACAACACAATAAATGGAATTAAAAATTCTCTAGAAGGAAACAATAGCAGAATAACTGAGGCAGAAGAATGGATAAATGACCTGGAAGATAAAATAGTGGAAATAACTACTGCAAAGCAAAATAAAGAAAAAAGAATGAAAAGAATTGAGGACAATCTGAGACATCTCTGGGAAAACATTAAACGCACCAACATTCGAATATAGGGGTCCCAGAAGTAGAAGAGAAAAAGAAAGACACTGAGAAAATATTTGAAGAGATTATAGTTGAAAACTTCCCTAATATGGGAAAGGAAATCGTTAATCAAGTCCAGGAAGCGCAGGGAGTCCCACACAAGATAAACCCAAGGAGAAACATGCCAAAACATATATTAATCAAACTATCAAAAATTAAATACAAAGAAAAAATATTAAAAGCAGCAAGGGAAAAACAACAAATAACATACAAGGGAATCCCCATAAGGTTAACAGCTGAACTTTCAGCAGAAACTCTGCAAGCCAGAAGGGAGTGGCAGGACATATTTAAAGTAATGAAAGGGGAAAAGCTACAACCAAGATTACTCGACCCACCAAGGATCTCGTTCAGATTCGACAGAGAAATTAAAACCTTTACAGAGAAGCAAAAGCTAAGAGAATTCAGGACCACCAAACCCGCTTTACAACAAATGCTAAAGGAACTTCTCTAGGCAGGAAACACAAGAGAAGGAAAAGACCTACAATAAGAAACCCAAAACAATTAAGAAAATGGTAATAAGAACATACATATCAATAATTACCTTAAATGTAAATGGATTAAATGCTCCAACCAAAAGACATAGACTGGCTGAATGGATCCGAAAACACGACCGGTATGTATGTGGTCTACAAGAGACCCACTTCAGACATAGGGACACATACAGATGGAAAGTGAGGGGATGGAATAAGATATTCCATGCCAATGGAAATCAAAAGAAAGCTAGAGTAGCAATTCTCATATCAGACAAAAAAGATTTTAAAATAAAGACTATTACAGGGGACAAAGATGGACACTACATAATGATCAAGGGATCGATCCAAGAAGAAGATATAACAATTGTATATATTTAGGCACCCAACATAGGAGCACCTCAATACATAAGGCAAATGCTAACAGCCATAAAAGGGGAAATCGACAGTAACACAATCATAGTAGGGGACTTTAGCACCCCTCTTTCACCAACGAACAGATCATCCACAATGAAAATAAATAAGGAAACACAAGCTTTAAATGATACATTAAACAAGATGGACTTAATTGATATTTATAGGACATTCCATCCAGAAACAACAGAATACACTTTTTCTCAAGTGCTCCTGGAACATTCTCCAGGATAGATCATATCTTGGGTCACAAATCAAACCTTGGTAAATATAAGAAAATTGAAATCGTATCAAGTATCTTTTCCGACCACAATGCTATCAGACTAGATATCAATTACAGGAAAAAAATCTGTAAAAAATAGAAACACATGGGCGCTCAACAATACACTACTTAATAACCAAGACATCACTGAAGAAATCAAAGAGGAAATAAAAAAAATACCTAGAAACAAATGACAATGAAAACATGAAGACCCAAAACCTATGGGATGCAGCAAGAGCAGTTCTAAGAGAGAAGTTTATAGCAATACAATCCTACCTCAAGAAACAAGAAATATCTCAAATAAACAAGTTAACCTTACACCTAAAGCAATTAGAGAAAGAAAGAAAAAAAAAAAAAAAAAAAAACAAAGTCAGCAGAGGAAAGACATCATAAAGATCAGACCAGAAATAAATGAAAAAGAAATGAAGGAAACAACAGCAAAGATCAAAAAAAACTAAAAGCTGGTTCTTTGAGAAGATAAACAAAATTGATAAAGCATTAGCCAGACTCATCAAGAAAAAAAGGGAGACGACTCAAATCAATAGAATTACAAATGAAAAAGGAGAAGTGACAACTGACACTGCAGACATACAAAGGATCATGAGAGATTACTGCAAGCAACTATATGCCAATAAAATGGACAACCTGGAAGAAATGGACAAATGCTTAGAAAAGCACAACCTTCCAAGACTGAACCAGGAAGAAATAGAAACTACAAACAAACCAATCCCAAGCACTGAACTTGAGACTGTGATTAAAAATCTTCCAACAAACAAAAGCCCAGGACCAGATGGCTTCACAGGCAAATTCTATCAAACATTTAGAGAAGAGTTAACACCTATCCTTCTCAAACTCTTCCAAAATATAGCAGAGGGAGGAACTCTCCCAAACTTATTCTATGAGACCACCATCTCCCTGACACCAAAACCAGACAAAGATGTCACAAAGAAAGAAAACTACAGGTCAATATCACTGATGAACATAGCTGCAAAAATCCACTGCACAATACTAGCAAACAGAATCCAACAGCGCCTTAAAAGGATCATACACCATGATCAAGTGGGGTTTATCCCAGGGATGCAAGGATTCTTTAATACATGCAAATCAATGAGATACACCATATTAAAAAACTGAAGGATAAAAACCATATGGTCATCTCAATAGATGCAGAAAATGCTTTCGACAATATTAAACACCCATTTATCATAAAAACCCTCCAGAAAGTAGGCATAGAGGGAACTTTCCTCAACATAATAAAGGCCATATATGACAAACCCACAGCCAGCATCGTTCTCAATGGTGAAAAAGTGAAACCATTTCCACCAAGATCAGGAACAAGACAAGGTTGCCCACTCTCACCACTATTATTCCACACACTTTTGGAATTTTTAGCTACAGCAATCAGAGAAGAAAAAGAAATAAAAGGAATCCAAATCGGAAAAGAAGAAGTTAAGCTCTCACTGTTTGCAGATGACATGATACTATACATAGAGAATCCTAAAGATGCTACCAGAAACCTACTAGAGTTAATCAATGAACTGGTAAGGTTGCAGGATACAAAATTAATGTACAGATATCTCTTTCATTCCTATACACTAAAGATGAAAATTCTGAAAGAGAAATTAGGGAAACACTCCCATTTACCACTGCAACACAAAGAATAAAATACCTAGGAATAAACCTACCTAAGGAGACAAAAGACGTTTACTCAACAAACTATAAGACACTGATGAAAGAAATCAAAGATGACACAAACAGATACAGAGATATACCATGTTCTTGGATTGGAAGAATCAACATTGTGAAAATGACTCTACTACCCAACGCAATCTACAGATTCAATGCAATCCCTATGAAACCACCAATGGAATTTTTCAGAGAACTAGAACAAAAAAATTTCACAATTTGTATGGAAACACAAAAGACCCCGAACAGCCAAAGCAATCTTGAGAAGAAAAACAGAGCTGGAGGAATCAGGCTCCCTGACTTCAGACAATACTACAAAGCTACAGTAGTCAAGACAGTATGGTACTGGCACAAAAACAGAAATATAGAGCAATGGAACAGGAGAGAAAGCCCAGACATAAACCCATACACATATGGTCACCTTATTTTTGATAAAGGAGGCAAGAATATACAATGGAGAAATCACAGCCTCTTCAATAAGTGGTGTTGGGAAAACTGGACAGCTACATGTAAAAGAATGAAATTAGAATACTCCCTAACACCATACACAAAAATAAACTCAAAATGGACTAGAGACCTAAATATAAGACTGGACACTATAAAACTCTTAGAGGAAAACATAGGAAGAACACTCTTTGACATAAATCACAGCAAGATCTTTTTTGATCCACCTCCTAGAGTAATGGAAATAAAAAACAAAAATAAACAAGTGGGACCTAATGAAACTTCAAAGCTTTTGCACAGCAAAGGAAACCATAAACAAGACGAAAAGACAACCCTCAGAATGGGCGAAAATATTTGCAAATGAACCAACGGACAAAGGATTAATCTCCAAAATATATAAACAGCTCATTCAGCTCAATATTAAAGAAACAAACACCCCAATCCAAAAATGGGCAGAAGACCTAAATAGACATTTCTCCAAAGAAGACATACAGACGGCCACGAAGCACATGAAAAGATGCTCAACATCACTAATTATTAGAGAAATGCAAATCAAAACTACAATGAGGTATCACCTCACTCCTGTTAGAATGGGCATCATCAGAAAATCTACAAACAACAAATGCTGGAGAGGGTGTGGAGAAAAGGGAAACCTCTTGCACTGTTGGTGGGAATGTAAATTGATACAGCCACTATGGAGAACAATATGGAGGTTCCTTAAAAAACTAAAAATAGAATTACCATATGACCCAGCAATCCCACTACTGGGCATATACCCAGAGAAAACTGTAATTCAAAAAGACACATGCACCCGAATGTTCATTGCAGCACTATTTACAATAGCCAGGTCATGGAAGCAACCTAAATGCCCATCAACAGACGAATGGATAAAGAAGTTGTGGTACATATATACAATGGAATATTACTCAGCCATAAAAAGGAACGAAATTGAGTCATTTGTTGAGACGTGGATGGATCTAGAGACTGTCATACAGAGTGAAGTAAGTCAGAAAGAGAAAAACAAATATCGTATATTAATGCATGTATGTGGAACCTAGAAAAATGGTACAGATGAGCCAGTTTGCAGGGCAGAAGTTGAGACACAGATGTAGAGAATGAACATATGGACACCAAGGGGGGAAAAGTGCGGTGGGGTGGGGATGGTGGTGTGCTGAATTGGGCGATTGGGATGGACATGTATACACTGATGTGTATAAAATTGATGCCTAATAAGAACCTGCAGTATAAAAAAACAAACAAAACAACTAATACTAAACTTTCATTGGGTTATTTGTATGGAAATATGTTAATATAAATGTTTCAGACATTACATGAAATTTCTAAAAATCTTATATTTGTATTTGTATGGGAATATGTATGGATATATGTTAATATAAATGTTTCAGACATTACATGAAATTTCTAAAAATCTTATATGTTCTGGTATAATGTTATAAGTAATAATCCTAGTTATTACTTTAAAATGTATATCTCAGAAATAACTAATTTTCTTGTCAACTGCATTATTATGAACTTTCATCAAATCTTTAATCGTGGTCATTTTTAAGTCTTTTGTCATTTACAGACAGTTCTGGGTGTACTCTGATGATTTTGCAAATATGTTCCTATAAAAGGGTTACATCTTCAAGAAATTCATGGAAAAGACTCTGACAAGTACAGGTTTCTGGTAACTGACTGTACTGCTGAACTGAATGAATAAGCATTTTCAGAACTCTAATGAAAAACTGATGAACTCATAAAAGTGCTAACAAAAGATCAAGATAAAAAAAAAATTAATTACATGGGACTGAGTGAACTGATGAGGATGAGTATAATTTTTGTGACTTTCTGTCTGAATTAAAAAAAAAAAATCCCACAAGGACTCAGAGGCAAAGAATATACAAATCAATTTTCACTGCAAAGTAAAGGAGCTGTTACAGTGGAGGATTACTGGACTGAATGTCAATATTATGACATAGTATGAGTGTGTTTCATGTTTGGTAATTGCAATCACAATTTCACAATTTGTATGGAAACACAAAAGACCCCGAACAGCCAAAGCAATCTTGAGAAGAAAAACAGAGCTGGAGGAATCAGGCTCCCTGACTTCAGACAATACTACAAAGCTACAGTAGTCAAGACAGTATGGTACTGGCACAAAGACAGAAATATAGAGCAGTGGAACAGGAGAGAAAGCCCAGACATAAACCCATACACATATGGTCACCTTATTTTTGATAAGGGAGGCAAGAATATACAATGGAGAAATCACAGCCTCTTCAATAAGTGGTGCTGGGAAAACTGGACAGCTACCGGTACAAGAATGAAATTAGAAGACTCCCTAACACCATACACAAAAATAAACTCAAAATGGATCAAAGACCTAAATGTAAGGCCAGACACTATCAAACTCTTAGAGGAAAACATAGGCAGAACACTCTATGACATCAATCACAGCAAGATCCTTTTTGACCCACCTCCTAGAAAACGGAAATTAAAAAGAAACATAAACAAATGAGACCTAAGGAGACTTAAAAGCTTTTGCACAGCAAAGGAAAACGTAAACAAGACGAAAAGGCCACCCTCAGAATGGGAGAAAATATTTGCCAACGAAGCAGCTGACAAAGGATTAATCTCCAAACGTTACAAGCAGCCCATGCAGCTCAATATCAAAAAAAAACAAAAACAAACAACCCAATCCATAAATGGGCAGAAGACCTAAATAGACATTTCTCCAAAGAAGATATACAGATTGCCAACAAACACATGAAAGAATGCTCAACATCACTGATCATTAGAGAAATGCAACTCGAAATTACAATGAGGTATCACCACACACAGGTAAGAATGGCCATCATCAAAAAAATCTACAAACAATAAATGCTGCAGAGGTGTGGAAAAAAGGGAACCCTCTTGCACCGTTGGTGGGAGTGTAAATTGATACAGCCACTATCGAGAACGGTATCGAGGTTCTTTAAAAAACTAAAAATAGAACTACCATATGACACAGCAATCCCACTACTGGGCATATACCTGGAGAAAACCATAATTCAAAAAGAGTCATGTTCCACAATGTTCATTGCAGCTCTATTTGCAATAGCCAGGACATGGAAGCAACCTAAGTGTCCATCAACTGATGAATGGGTAAAAAAGATGTTGCACATCTTCAATATAAAATGGAATATTACTCAGCCATAAAAAGAAATGAAATTGAGTTATTTGTAGTGAGATGGATGGACCTAGAGTCTGTCCTACAGAGTGAAGTAAGTCAGAAAGAGAAAAACAAATACTGTATGCTAACACATATATGTGGAATCTAAAAAGAAAAGGAAAAGAAACGGTTGGGAAGAACCTAGGGACAGGACAGGAATGAAGACGCAGACATAGAGAATGGACTTGAGGCCATGGGGAGGGGGAAGGGTAAGCTGGGACGAAGTGAGAGAGTGGCATGGACTTATATATACTACCAAATGTAAAATAGCTAGCTAGTAGGAAACAGCTGCATAGAAGAGGGAGATCAGCTCAGTGCTTTATGACCACTTAGAGGGGTGGGATAGGGAGGGAGGGAGGGAGACGCAACAGGGAGGAGATATGGGGATATATGGATATGTATATCTGATTCACTTTGTTCTAAAGCAGAGACTAACACACCATTGTAAAGCAATTATAGTCCAATAAAGATGTTAAAATTAAATACATAAATAAATGAATAATTTCTGCCCCCCCCCCAAATTAAATCTTTTTTAAAAATAAATTTAAAAAAAGAGCACTCAATGACATGGAACGCTAAACCTAAGTATTTTCAGTACTATAGTAAATGTAAATGGATTAATATCTCCTATTAAAGTGTAATTTTTTATATTATGTGCAATTAAATTTTTTTCACAATATACAGGTAAAATAAAAGAATTACATTAGAAAGGAGAAAACATTCCATGTATTTAAAAACAATAAAACAATAAGCATAGAATATGCATCTTAGATTTAAGTAGTCTTTAAGTTCAGAACAATTTGTCATTATTGTAATTAGTATTATTATACCAATTTCTTTAAAACATTTCAATACTTGTTGTATTTGAAAAAAATACTTTAATATTTTTTCTTCTCTCTTTTGTGGTCTAATACATGGTAAGTATTTAGCTGCTAACATAACTTAAAAATATATTTTGTTTTTTTTACAGCCGAACAAAACTGAATCAAGAAGAAATAGATAACTTGAACATACTGATCACTAAAAGCAAAATAGAGGGCTTCCCTGGTGGCGCGGTGGTTGAGAATCTGCCTGCCAATGCAGGGGACACGGGTTCGAGCCCTGGTTTAGGAAGATCCCACATGCTGCAGAGCAACTGGGCCCGTGAGCCACAACTACTGAGCCTGAGCGTCTGGAGCCCGTGCTCCACAACAAGAGAGGTCACGATAGTGAGAGGCCCATGCACCGTGATGAAGAGTGGCCCCCACTCGCTGCAACTAGAGAAAGCCCTCACACAGAAACGAAGACCCAACACAGCCAAAATAAATAAATAGAATTAAAAAAAACATAGAATCTGTAATTTAAAAAAACTCCCTAGCAACAGAAGTCCAGGATCAGATGGTTTCACAGGCAAATTCTACCAAATATAAAAAGCAGAACTTACACTGATTCTTCCCAAACTCTTCGAAAAGATTGAAGAGTAAGGAATACTTCCAAAGACATTCTATGAAGCCACTATCACGCTGATATCAAAAACAGATGGGGAGGGGGGACTTCCCTGGTGGCACAGTGGTTAAGAATCTGTCTGCCACTGCAGGGGACATAGGTTCGAGACCTGGTCTGGAAAGATCCCACGTGCCATGGAGCAACTAAGCCTGTGTGCCACAACTACTGAGCCTGCGCTCTACAGCCCACGAGCCACAACTACTGAGCCTGATAGCCACAACTGCTGAAGCCCACGCACCTAGAGCCCATGATCTGCAACAAAAGAAGCCACCACAATGAACAGCCTGCACACCACAACGAAGAGTAGCCCCTGCTCACCGCAACTAGAGAGAGCCCGAGCACAGCAACGAATGCCCAATGCATCCAAAAATAAATAAAGAAAGAAATTTACTTAAAAAAACACCAAATAAAACAGATGGGGACTTTTCTGGTGGTCCAGCAGTTAAGATTTCGCCTTCCAGTGCAGGGGGTGCGGGTTCGATCCCTGGTTTTGGAGCTAAGATCCCACGTGCCTCACAAACAAGAAACCAAAACATAAAACAGAAGCAATATTGGAACAAATTCAATAAAGACTTTTAAAAAAACACACAGAGAAAGACACTACCAAAAAAGAAAACTGCAGGCCAATATCGTTGATAAATATAGATGCAAAAATTCTCAACTGAATATTAGAAAACCGAATCCAACAACACATAAGAGGATCATACACCATGACCAAATTTGATTCACCCCAGTGTCACAAAGCTGTTTCAACATATGCAAATCAATCAACATAACATGATACACCCCATCGACAAAGGAAAAACAAGAAACAAACGATCATCTCAATAGATGGCGAAAAAGCATTTGAAAAGCTTCAACATCCATTCATGGTAAAAACACTTACCAACGTGGGTACAGAGGAAACATATCTCAACATAATAAAAGCTATTTATGACAAACCCACAGCCAATATAATACTCAACGTTCATAAGCTGAAAGCCTTCCCGCTAAAATCTGGAACAAGACAAGGATGCCCACTCTCACGTCTTCTCTTCAACATAGTACTGGCAGTCCTAGCCACAACAATCAGACAAGAAAAAGAAATATAATCTAACCAAATTGGAAGGGAAGAGGTAAAGTTGTCATTATATGCAGATGACATGATAATATATATAAAGGAAACCCTAAAAATTCCACACAAACACTACTAGAACTGATAAACAAATTCAGCAAAGTAGCAGGATACAAGATTAACATATATAAATTGGTTGCATTTCCTGGTTTTTCTTTCTTTTTTTTTTTAAATTTATTTTGGCTGCATTGGGTCTTCATTGCTGTGCACGGGCTTTCTCTAGTTGTGGCCAGTGGGGACTAGACTTTCTTGTGGTGTGCAGGCTTCTCGTTGCAGTGGCTTCTCTTGTTGTGGAGCACGGGCTCTAGGCATGCAGGCTTAAGTAGTTGTGGCACATGGGCTCAGTATTTGTGGCTCACTGGCTCTAGAGTGCAGGCTAAGTAGTTGTGGCACACAGGTTTAGTTGCTCTACGGCATGTGAGATCTTCCTGCATCAGGGCTCAAACCCGTGTCCCCTGTATTGGCAGGCGGATTCTCAACCACCGAGCCACCAGGGAAGTCCCTGGTTGCATTTCTTTACACTAACAATGAAATATCAGAAAGGAAATGTAAACAAGCAATCCTTTTTTTAATGGCATCAAAAAAATAAAATGCTTAGGAATAAACCTCACCAAGGAGGTGAAAGACTTATATACTGAGAACTACAAAACATTAGTAAAGGAAGCTGAAGATGATTGAAAGAAATGGAAAGACATCCCACGCTCTTGGATGGGAGGAATTAATACTGTTAAAATGGCTATACTACCCAAAGCAATCTACAGATTGAATGTGATCCCTATCAAATTACCCATGACATTTTCCCCAGAACTAGAACAAATAATCCTAAAATGTATCTGGAACCATAAAAAGTCAGAAATGTGAACACAATCCCCAGGAAAAAGAACAAAGCAGGAGGCATAACCCTCCTAAACTTCAGAAAATACTACAAAGTTACAGTAATCAAAGCCGCATGGTATTGGCACAGAAAGAGATACATGGATCAATGGAATAGAATAGAGAGCTAAGAAATAAACCCACACACCTATGGTCAATTAACCTTTGACAAAGGAGGCAAGAATATACAATGGGGAGAAGACAGTCTCTTCAGCAAGTGGTGTTTTGAAAGTTGGAGAGCCGTATGCAAATCAGTGAAGTCAGAACATACCCTCACACCATACACAAAAATAAACTCAAAACGGCTTATATGCTTAAATATAAGATAGGACACCTTATAACTCCTAGAAGAGAACATAAGCAAAACATTCTCTGACATAAGTCATACCAAAATTTTCCTAGGTAGTTCTCCCTAGGCAGTACAAATACAGTAAGTCACCTACATATGAACCTTCAAGTTGCAAACTTTCAAAGATGCAAACGTCCATTCGCATGTCCAATCATGTAAGTTAGTTCACGTGTCTGGCATACATTGTCACGTGCGTGCTTCCTCTATATGTGGTTGTGCTTTTGTGTACTTTACAGTACTGTATAGAGTACAGTAGTACAGTACCTTTATTTCAAGCCCCAGATGTCTGGAAGCAAGCGTAAAAGCAGAGGTGATGTAGCTGGTACTGTTAAGAAGCGCCAAGCGATAATGACGGAAACAAAAGTGAAAGTAATTGAGAGAGTGGAGCGAGGCAAAAAGATGTTAGACATCGCTCATTCTTATAACATGAATCATTCAATCATTGGCACGAATCTAAAGAACAAGGACAAGATCATGGAACATGTGAAGTCTGCTGTGCCGACGATGTTGACAAAATATCCAAGAAGCATGGAAAAGTGATGGAGGAGATGGAGAAACTTCTCAGTGTGCGGATGCAGGATCAACATCAGCACTGAGTCCTGCTCAACTTAACGCTGATTCAAGAGAAAGCTAAAAGCCTTTATGAAGACTTGAAGAAGAAACACGGCAAAGAATCAGAGGGCACATCTTTTAATGCCAGCCATGGCTGGTTTCATCGGTTCAAGGCTAGAGCCAGCCTTCACAATGTAAAAGTAAGTGGAGAGACAGCAAGTGCAGATAGGGTAGCTGTCCAGGAACTTCCAGAAACACTTTGAGATATTATTGATGATGGTGTGTATTTACCCAACCAGGTTTTTAATGTGGATGAGACACAACTGTACTGGAAGAGGATGCCAGACCGAAGTTACGTCAGTAAGGAGGAAAAGTTGATGCCGGGCTGTAAAGCAGCAAAGGATAGGCTAACTGTTGTTTGGTGGCAATGCTTCCAGTGAATTGAAGCTGAAACCTCTCTTAGTTTATCATTCACGGAACCCAAGAACCCTTAAAAACATAGCCAAGGGCTCTCTTCCTGTTGTGTGGAAGCGTAACCCCAAATCCCGGATTACACAGGCCATGTTCCAGGACTGGTTTTGCCACCACTTTATCCCAGATGTAGAGAAATATTGCTTGGAGGAGGACGTTCCAGCAAAACATTCTTTTGCTGCTCGACTATGCTCTAGGCCACCCCCCATTCATGGATGACTTTCATCCCAACGTCAAAGTACTGCATCTGTCACCAAATACTACGTTGCTCATCCAACCTATGGACCAGGGCGTTATAGCGACGTTCAAGAAATATTATTTATGTCACACTTTTTGTCAGGCAGTAAAGGTAAGTGACAAATCAGGAACAACCTAGGGACAACTTTGGGAGGACTATAACATCTACAAGACCATAAAAAAAACATTGACTTTGCATGGTGTGAGGGTATGGCGGTCACGATGAATGGGGTTTGGAAGAACCTTTGCCCACAGTTTGTTCATGATTTTTGTGGATTTGAGAAGGTAGATCAGAAGTCCGAAGAGGTCTTCAGCAACGTAGTGACCCTCAGCGAGAAGCTGGAGCTAGATCTGCAAGAGGACGATTTCGCTGAACTCCTTGCTGTGCAACATGAGGAGCTTACTGATGGAACTGGAGGCCCAGAGAAAGGATGAAGAGGGACAGGAGGAAGAAAAAGTAACTGAAGAACTGAAGAGATTCACGACACAGAAAATGGCAAGGGAATCTTCGTTATTTGAGGAAGCACTGTTAGTTTTTGAGGCACAGGACCCGAACCTAGAATGGGACCCAAAGGTGGCAGCAGCCATTCAGATTGCAATCCAGTGCTACCTTGTCATCTATGATGA
Organism: Balaenoptera ricei; assembly: GCF_028023285.1. Classification (NCBI taxonomy): domain Eukaryota; kingdom Metazoa; phylum Chordata; class Mammalia; order Artiodactyla; family Balaenopteridae; genus Balaenoptera; species Balaenoptera ricei. Next base: position 21,654,563 of record NC_082645.1, read on the forward strand.
GAAAAAAAGAGCTACTACCCAGACATCAATGGATCATTCTTTCAAGAGGGTAGATAGAATTAAATCCAGCAAGGAACCAGAACCTTTGCCATCAACGTCAGGTATGAGTGAAACTGCAGCTTGCTCTCTGTCTCCTGCTGCTGATAATCCTTCACCCCTACCATCTCCCACCTCCCCTCCCTCCTCCAATCAGTAACTCTGCTCGCCTGTTCCCTCGATGCCAGCCCGAGTATCCCAGCTGTTCTACTGTATTACTGTACTTTTCAAGTTACTGTACTGTAAGATTAAAAATGCTTTCTTTGTTTTTGTGCTTGTTTTTTATGTATTGTTTGCGTGAAAAGTATTATAAACCTATTACGGTACAATACCATATAGCCGACTGTGTAAGTTGGGTACCTAGGCGAACTTTGTTGGACTTACAAACAAATTGAACTTACAAACGCACTCTTGGAACAGAACTTGTTCATATGTAGGGGATTTACTGTAAAAGCAAAAAAGAAACAGGAACTAATCAAACTTATAAGCTTTTGCACAGCAAAGGAAACCATAATCACAATGAAAATACAACCTATGGACTGGGAGAAAATATTAGCAAATGATGAGACCGACAAGGGCTTCATTTCCAAACTATACAAACAGCTCATACAACCCAATAACAAAATAACAAATAACTCAATGGAAAAATGGGTAGAAGACCTAAATAAACATTTCTCCAAAGAAGACATACAGAGTGCCAATAGGCACATGAAAAGATGCTCATCATCACTAATTATTAGATAAACGCAAATCCAAATTACAATGAGGTATCACTTCACACTGATCAGAATGGCCATCATTTAAAAAAAAAATCTACAATTAACAAATGCTGGAGTGGGTATGGAGAAAAGGGAACCCTTCTACACTGTCGGTGGCCATGTAAGTTGGTGCAGCCACTATGGAAAACAGTATGGAAGTTCCTCAAAAAAACTATAAAGAGAGTTGTCATATGATCTAGCAATCCCACTTGTGGACATATATCTAGACAAAACTATAATTCAAAAAGATACATGAAACCCTATGTTCATAGCAGCACTATTTATAATAGGCAAGACATGGAAACAACCTAAATGTTCATTGAAAAATGAATGTATAAAGAAGGTGTGGTATACGTATACAATAGATATTACTCAGACATAAAAAAGCATGAAATAATGCCATTTGCAGCAACATGGATGGACCTAGAGATAATGATACTAAGTGAAGTAAGTCAGAGAGAGAAAGACAAATACCATATAATATCACTTATATGTGGAATCGAAAACAGGACACAAATGAACATGTCAGTGAAACAGAAACAAACACACAGATATAGAAAAGAGACTTGTGGTTGCCAAGGAGAGAGTGAAGGAAAGATTGGGAGTTTTGGAATAGCAGAAGCAAACTATTCTACATACGATGGACAACCCACCACGACCTACTGTATAGCACAGGAAACTATATTCAATATCCTGTGATAAACCATAATGGAAAAGAATAGATATAGATATATAGATACATAGATATAGATATATAGATATAGATAGATAGATAGATATAAAACTGAATCACTTTGCTGCACAGCAGAAATTAATACAACAATGTATAAAGGCTGCAGAGGGTGTGGAGAAAAGGGAACCCTCCTGAACTGTTGGTGGGAATGTAAACTGACACAGCCACTATGGAGAACAGTATGGAGATTCCTTAAAAGCTAAAAATAGAACTACCATATGACCCAGCAATCCCACTACTGGGCATATACCCGGAGAAAACCATAATTCAAAAAGATACATGTACCACAATGTTCACTGTAGCACTATTTACAATAGCCAGGACATAGAAGCAACCTAAATGTCCATCGACAGATGAATATATGAAGAAGATGTGGCACATCTATACAATGGAGTATTACTCAGCCATAAAAAGGAACAAAATTGAGTTATTTGCAGTGAGGTGGTTGGACCTAGAGTCTGTCATACAGAGTGAAGTAAGTCAGAAAGAGAAAAACCAATACCGTACGCTAACACATATATATGGAATCTAGAAAAATGGTACTGACGAACCTAGTGACAGGGCAGGAATAAAGACACAGAGGTAGAGAACGGACTTAAGGACACAGGGGGGGAAGGGGAGACAGGGACGTAGTGAGAGAGTAGCACTGACATATATACACTACCAAATGTAAAATAGCTAGTGGTAAGCTGCCGCATAGCACAGGGAGATCAGCTCGGTGCTTTATGTCCCCCAGAGGGGTGGGATAGGGAGTGTGGGAGGGAGGCTCCAGAGGGGGGGATATGGGGAATATATGTATACATATAGCTGAGTCACTTTGTTGTAAAGCAGAAACTAATACAGTGTTATAAGGTAAGTATACTCCAATAAACATGTATTTTAAAACCCCACAACATTGTAAATCAACTACACTTGAAAATATTTCTTAAGTGCAAACAATTTTCTGAATGTAAGTTTTACTGTGTGTGTGTACCACAGGTTCAATATATATGAATTATGTCAAATTGATTACATTGCTTTTCAAAATAAAGAATTTTTGATATTTTACATCAGCTTCATGTCATAAATGCAGAAAAACTATATTATTTTTTTCTAAAGTTCAGAAATAGCCATTTTGCTCATTCGGTATACTATAAACCATTAACTATTAAAAAGGGATTCGTGACCTCTTCCTTCCAAAGAAATATTTCTCCACTCACACAAGCTTAATAGAATGTTCCGCCATGAACTGACTTCCCACCTTAGAGACACGAGATTTGCATCCTGAAACCTCTTTCTTGCAAAAATGTCCAATTATCATCCTAGCATTACAGAAAAGAAATGCTTTTTTCCAGATCTCAAATTCCATACAACTTTAGTCAAGACATCATGTATGTTTTTTTTCACACACACACAGACTGTATTGTATTTTTACAAGAGATAAATCAACTGACACCAAGCACTGTAAATGGATGACCACAAGAAAAGCAACAATGATTGCAATTACCAAACACGAAACACACTCATACTATGTCATAATATTGACATTCAGTCCAGTAATCCTCCACTGTAACAGCTCCTTTACTTTGCAGTGAAAGACATCATGTATTTTTAAATAATCAGCACTCACCTGAGGTCTTTAAAACTCAACATAAACATAATTTTGTGTTCTCTTTCATTTACTCTGGTTCTAAGTGGTCATTTCTAAACGAAAGTATTTAAGTATGTTAACGTCATCTTATAACATCATATTTCAAATGACTACCGTGTCTCCAAAGATGAAATATGAGGAACTCACAATTAGGCTCTCCAAAGTTTTGCTCTCTGAATGTGTATGACCCTTCTGCTGAACTCCACACTGTTCATTATTCTCTGAGAATATTCTTTTTCTTGTATGGCCATCTCACATGCTCTTTCATTTCATGAAGTTTTTTCCTACAATGTTATGCCTAGTTTATTTCTGAGAATATGCATTATTTCAGAATGATATTTATAGACACAAAGACTTCTCTATAATTCCGGGAGAGTTTCAAGAACTCCTTCTTCTTCTTTTTTTTTTTTTTTAATACCTAGATTCTGAAGCTCTCCACAAAGCATTACTAAACTTGCATTTACATAAGTATCTACATATTAATCACACTTTAATGCATTCACAATTGTATTATGATTTATTGCTAATTTTGGAGCTGTCTTATTTACCACCCTCTTGGAAATCACTTTAATATTTGCACTTAGGACTTGAAAGAGAATGGATAAATAAAAACCTGAAGAATATGCAAATACAATTTATATATTTCTCATAAAATTAGGTGATTATCTAACCTTTATCCAGAAAAAAAGAAGAGCCCAGATACTCTGCAGGCATGATCCTCGAGAATGTGTGGTCTTCCAGCAGGAAAACATGCAGTAATCCATGTGGCAGAGTTTACCTGTGACCAGCTGGGGTTAGTGACCTATGCATTCCTTACATGCAACATATCAGGAGTGGAAAAAGGGAATTTGTCCGTTGTGGCAATAAGTATAATGAAGATTTGTAGCAGGTCATGCTCATATGTTCAACACAGGTACAATCAAAAGTTTGCTCAATTCTGGTAGATCTAAGTCTGTATCTGTTACCTTGTCTTTAACGAGGAAATGTCAGAACTGACTTACCAAAAAAAAAGTGTTTTGTTTGTTTGTTTGTTTTAATTAGAGTCACGGTGAGTAAGGCAGAGTTCAGAACAGCTAATGTGACTTAGTGATTCTCTCATCAGGAAATACAGTTTCTACTTCCCTGTTTATTCTCCACATCCTGTAGTAAGTCAAGTTTCAATGAAAGATAAATCTACAGCGTGAAAAGAAAAGAAAACTTACATGTGTTGATAAGGTCATTTTGACAGGTTTTACCACGTATGTCAGTGTTTCTGGGGATGGACACAAGCCAGAGCTCCCTACTCTGACATTTTCACTGCTGTCATTCCCCTTGATCCTCAATTTGAAAGTGGATAAAAATGTTTTCTATGCTTTCTTCTTTAAGAAATTAAATAAAGAATGCTTTCTAGACATGATCCTCTAATGATTTGCAGTCAGTGGTCATCAACAGAGGAAAAGCACAGAATCTCATCCCCACAGAAGGGTGACATTCAGTCAGGTAAGAAAATTCTCCCCGAAATCAGAGCTTCATCTTGAACATGCAATCAAAGGCTTTCACAGGTTCTTCACCACTCTGCACTCAGCCCTACCATAGGGGATTGGCTCTGAGAATCTCACATCAGATGACTGACAAACATGTCATAGTACACTGATCTGGTACCAGATCCTGCCTCTCTTAATGATCTCCCACAGGGACATTGGGATATTCTAGGATATTTCCTGGAGCCCTCTATTCTACACAGGTACACTTCCAAGTAGAAACAGAAACTTGGATTCTCACTGGGACCCCTGCTCTGTCCAACCAACCTCTCTAGAAATATGATGTTCTAATCTCTCCTGATTAGAACATTTCAAGGTCTCTCCCTGTGCTAATTTAATAAAGGTAAAAGAGAAACAAGAAAGAGCAAACTATGCAGGGAGCAATATATAAGATTCCTTTACTTAACGTATTTATCTGATATACCCAAATACTGAGAAATATAGATTCGTTTCATAATGTTCAAGAAAAGAGGAGGAGGAACCTCCATGCCAACAGTATATATAAAATGGAATCAATATTGCATAAGCTCCAGCTTAAGCTTAGCTACGAGGTACTAACCCTTCTCATAAAGAAGCAATAGTTCTCCATCATTTGAAGCACACTGAGGACTCAGACAGCTCGACACTGAAGGTGTAGCCTCCTCACTCGAATTCTGTACCTGCATCACAGAGCAGTGAAATATTCCCAAAGAATTATTAAGGATGAGGGGGGGAGGCGAAATAAAAAAGATGAATCCATCGTCTGTCCTACCGTCTGTTCTGTTGGATATTACCACCATCTTGGCCCAATATGACCTTCCCACTTTTCTCTGGGTCTCCCTACTTTCCACCTCCATCCTCTCATTATATCTTACCTACACTTGGGAACGACTCTAGTTTTTCCACTTATCTTTATCAACAAGTAATCCAAATAGCAACTGTGTATATAACTCCTTAGAAACCTCAGGTCTGACTCAGTAATAATACATGACCTTCAAAGTCCAAAGTTTTCCTAATCCCCTTTATTATTATTATTTTTTTTTCTAATTTCCATGTACTTACACTCTTAAGACCTCCACTGTTCTCAGGTTCGTCTTCCCTGCAAAATCTGTCAACCTAGACATAGACTTAAGTACCACCCTCTAATTATCTCCTAGGGAATCCAGTTTTTAAAAAAGCCTCAGCAAGCCTTATGGACTTTATTAAAGACTCTTTAAGATAACCCATGGGAGATAGCAGCACACCCACAGATATCTATCTAATACACCCTCAGAGTAATTTCTTTTCTCTTTTATAAAGTCTCTTCTGGCCAATGAAGACTCTCAGCTCTTCTTCTTCAACATATGCAGTGTCTCACCCTTCTGATTACTCTCTGCTCTATCCCAGGTCCACTCCCTTTCCTGATATTACATTCTTTCGCAATTTTGTATGTTGGTAAAATCAAATAACATAAAATATAACATGTTAGTTATTATAAAGTGCACCGTTCAGTGATATTAAATGCATTCATATTATTGGGCGATCAACATCACCATTTATCTTTCTAATTCTTTTCTACGTTTTAAAACTGTAACTCCATATCCTTTAAATATAACTTTCCTTTTTGTTCCATAACCACCTGAAAAGCGTCATTACCCTCCCAATTTCTATGGTTTTGACTACACTAAGTACCCCCATATAATTGAAATAAGTAGTTGTATTGTTATGACTCACTAAAAGTCACAAAAATGGCATTTTTGGTAGCTAAATTTCCTCAAGATTCATCCATGTTGTAGCATATTCCTAGATCTTTTCCTTTTTAACACTGAATAATATTGTATTATATGGGTATACCACACTTTGCTTGTCCAGGAACTAGTGGATGAACACTTAGGTTGCTTTCATATTTTAGCTACTGTGATTATCACTGCTCTAAACACTGGAGTACAAATATTTCTTTAAGACCCTGATTTCAATACCTTTGGGTATACCTCATAGTAAAATTCCTGGATCATGTAGTAATTCTATTTTTCAATATCTGAAAAATTGCCATACTCTTTTGCAAAGCAGCTGTATCATTCTGCATTCCCTCTGACATAGCACAATGGTTCCAACTCCCTCACATCCTCACCAATAGTTGTTTTCTGCTTGTGTATGTGTGTGTGTGCTTGTGTGTATATGCATGCACACAAATATATAAACATGCATTTAGTGATATGGAGCATCTATTCAAGTGCTTAGTCATTTGTACATCTTTTTGAAGAACCATCTATTCAAGTCTTTTATCCATTTTTGAATCAGGGTGTTTGCCCTTTGTTTAGCTGTAGGAGTTCTCTGTATATGCTGAATAGAAATCTCTTGTCAGATAGATGGCTCTGAAATATTTTCTCCCATCTTGTGGGTTGCCATTTTATTCTGTTTACATTTCTTTGATACACATTTTTTTTTAACGTATGTACTGCAAATTGTTTATTTTTTTGTTAGCTGTACCTTTGTTGTTCCTTCGTTTCATATGGAGGAAAACACTGCCAAATCCAATATCATGAAGCTCTTGTCCTGTATCTTCTCCTAAGACTTTTTATATTATTAGGTCTTATATTTAGTTTCTTGATACGTTTTCATTAATTTTTGCATATGATGTTAGGTAAGGGTCCATCTTCCTTCTTTTGCATGTTGCCCACAAGACTTCTCAGCACCATGTGTTGAAAATACTATCCTTTCTACTTTGAAAAGTCTTGGCAAATTGTCAAAAATCATTTGGCCATATATCAGGGTTTATTTCTGGGTGTTGTATTCTATTCTATTCTATTGGTCTTGAATAAGGGAGAAAATAGTATAACCTATCCAGGTTGATGAAGAACATAAAGAAAGACCAGGACTGAGAATTAGGAGGGCAATATAAAACAGCAGGGAGTAAAAGACAGTGTGAGAGAAGATCTTGTATTTGCGAGTTCATGGAAATAGGATCATGCTAAAACCACTAAACGCCTGACTTTGAACAATACGGTAAATGTGCCAGCAAGAAACATAACACTTACCCATCTCTGGGAAATATAGTATGGGCATAAAGATACACTACACATAAATATATTAAAAAGGGAAGGGTTTTCATGGTGTGAGAATATTGTGGCATTTGAAATACAATTCACTTCTGTTCTACCATTGTCTCTAAAATTTATCAAAGTGTATATACAAGCAATTCCAATTCTGGTAATGTGCTTGACAGGTTTATCTATGAACTTCAGTGGAGCAGTAAATGTACATTCATAGTAGGACTGTTCCCTAAACCAAAAAACAAAACACAAAAACTGCAAAGACTAGAGTTCACTTTGTCAACACACATACAGATGCAATGATGGTCAACGGTCCGAAAACAGAAGGTGAGCATGGGTGAAAGAGGTTAATCCCCAGGCTGGGGTGGGGTGCAGAGTTTGAGGGTAACACAAGTAGAAAAGGCTTTTGTCCTATCCTTGATTTTTGAGGTATGGAAATTCACAGGTCACTACCTTCATTTCAAACTGAATGAATGCACTATTCAATTTTTTTAAACAGGTGAAGTAAACATGAGTGATAATAAATTTCAAACTGTCGCTAATCAAATAAGATACTAAGAAAACTTAAATAATATGATTTAAGAATGAAGTAGAGAGATTGTCCAACATGGTAGCATTCAAAGACCCAGAGCTTGATGCCTCTCATGGGCACACCAAAGTCACAACTGTTTACAGAACAGCAATTGATGAAAAAGGCCGGGACCTACCATAAAAGATGTTTTACAGCTAAAGATATAAGGAAGGCACCTCGACAAGACAGAAAGGAAGGGCAAAATCTCAATAGAGTCAAGACCCATACCACCAAGTGGGTGGCCCACAAATGGGAGAATAATTACAATTTCAGAGGTGCTCCCAGGTAGCAAGGGGTATGAAGCCAACATCAGGCTCCCAAGCCCAGGGATCCTGTTGTGGAAAGAAGAGTTCCTAGAAAGTTGGGCTTTGAAGACCAGTAGTGCTTATTTTCCAGAGAGCCAGAGGGTTGTGGGAAATAGAGATTCCACTCTTAAAAGATGCTCACAAAATCCCACATGATCTGAGAATCAGAACAGAAGCAGTCATTTGAAAGGATCCCGGGTCACACCTACCTCCTGATCTTGGAGAGTCTCCCAGAGAGGCATGAGGCAACTACAGCACAGCCTCAGGGACAGAGACACTGGCAGCAGCCATTCGGGGGAGCTCCTTCTACTTCGTGGACGCTGGTACCAGCAAGCATAATTTCAGAATCCTCCCTGTAGCTTATCAGCCTCAGGACCGAGCCCCACCCATTTCCACCAGACTACAGACACAAGTACTAGGATGCTGCAGGCCAAGCAACTAACTGAGCAGGGGCATAGCCCCATCCACCAGAAAACAGGCTGCCTTCAGATCCTCTCAGTGCACAGCTGCCCCTGGACATGGGTCCAGCCACCAAAAGCCCCAGGACCAGCCTCCACACCTCAGTGGACAGGCACCAGCCCCAGAGTCCCTGGCCCCTCTGACAAGTGAGCCTGCTCTGGCCTTGGAGTCAGCCTCACCATGGGCAGGTGGTAACTGCACAGGGACTGGATGGAGCTTGGACCTACCCAACAGCAAACCTGCTTTAGCAGTGGGATCAGCCTCATACACCAACAGGCACACACCAGCTCCAGGAATACCACAGCCCAGCAGCCTGTGTAACCAGGCCACTTAATTGCAGGCCAGAAGCAGCCATGGACTCAGCTGGGTCCTGACCCCGCCCATCAGAATGCCAACACAAGATTAGGGATACCCCCGGCCCTGCAGAGAGCTGTGTCAGGAACAGTGATCCAACACCAACTCTGTGGCTCCTGGGCCCTGCAGCCAGAACGCAGAACCTGTCTCTTCCTCCCAGTAGGCAGCATAGCCCCAGAACCAGTGACTGGGCACTAGGCCTGATATCACCTGGACTGCAATTCTACCCATAAGTGAACCAGCACCAGATTTGGTGTCCCCCAGAGTTGTGCAGCCAGCTGCCTTATGATTTAGTCTCACCAAGCAGCACAGACAGCCTCCATACAAGGCAGAGCCTGGCAAACAAGCAGTCTGGGGGCAGCCAAGCCTACCAGACTACCCACAGTAGTCAGCCCACCACAGCAGAAGAGCCCAAGCAGCCCACATAGGGGGTACACCTAGAATATACAGCTCTAGTGACCAGGGGAGAGGGGGCTGCTGGGACCCATAGGACAGCTCCTACAAAAGGCCACTTCCCCAAGGTCAGGAAATGTAACGAACCTACTACACACATAGCAATAAAAACAGGAAGTTAAGAAAAATGAGGTGACACAGAAACACGATCCAAATGAAGGACCAAGATAAGAATTCAGAAGAAGATCTAAGTGAAGTGGAGATAGCCAATCTCCTCAACAAAGGGTTCAAGGTAATGACTGTAAAGATGATCAAAGAACTCAGGAGAAGAATGGACGACCAGAGCAAGAAGTTAGAATTTTTTTAAAAAGAGTTAGACCATTAAAGAACAACAAAACAGAGATGAGGAATACAATAACTGAAATGAAAAATACATTAAAGGAAACTACTGTAGACTAAATGTTACAGAGGAATGAATCAGAAAACTGAAGGACAGAGTACTGGCAATCACTGAAGATGAACGGTAAAACAATAGATTAAAATGAAATGAGGAAAGTTGAACAGACTTGTGAAACAACATCAAGTGTACTAATATTTGCATTATACTGGTCCCAGAAGCAAAAAGGAAAGACAAAGCAGTGTAGAACATACCTGAAGACATAAGAGTTGAAAACTTCCCTAACCTGGGAAAGAAAACAGACATCCAAGTCCAGTAAACACAGTAAGGCCAAAACAAGATCAACCCAAAGAGGACCACACCAAGACTCATTGTAATTAAAATGGAAAAAAAAAATAAAGATAAAAAGACACTATTAAAAGGAGCAAAGGAAAAGCAACAAGTTACAAACATGGGAAATTGCATAAAGTTATCTGCTGACTTTTCAGGATAACCTCCGCATGCCAGAAGGGAGTGGCATGGTATATTTAAAGTCATGAAAGGGAAAAGCCTATAAGCAAAAATACTCTACCCAGCAAGGCTCTCCTTCAGATTTGATGGTGAGATCTAAAGTTTTACAGAGAAGCAAAACTAAAAGAGCTCAGCATCGCCAAACCAGCTTTATGAGAAACCTCAAAGGGGTTTTTCTAAGTGAAAAAGAAAAGGTCACGATTGAAACATAAAAATTAGGAAAGGAAACTTACTAAAGGAAAAACCTCATTGGTTAAGGCAAATATTCAACAAAGGTAGTAAATCAACCATGGACACAGCTAATAGGAAGGATGAAAAAAAAAACAGTAATAAAATCATCTATATTCACAATAAGAAGTTAAGGGACACACAAAACAGGTAGATGTAAAATATAAGGTCAAATTCAGTAACTGTGGGGGAGCAGAGTAACAATGCAGGGTTGTTAGTGTCCATGTGAAATTAAGAGCTCAGCAACTTAAATAATCACACACACACACACACACACACACACAAACAAAACTGAAAGAAATCCAAACATAATATTAAAGATAGTCCTCACATCACAGATGAAGGGAATAAAAGGGGAAGAAAGGAACACTGAAGAAATTAAAGAGGGATTCTAAAAATACCCAAGACAAATGAAAATGAACATACAATGATCCAAAATCTATGGGACACAGCCAACACAGTTCACAGGGGGAAGTTATAGTGATACAAGCTTATTCTTAGGAATCAAGAAAAATATCAAATAAACAACCTAACATTACACCTGAAGGAATTAGAAAAAGAAGAAAAAACAAAACTCAAAGCTGTCAGAGAGAAAAATTAAGAAAACTATACCATATGCAATGACATCAAAAAGAATAAGATACCTAGGAATAAACACACCTAAGCAGGTAAAAGACATGTGCTCAGAAATCTATCAGCCATTGGTGAAAGAAGTTGAAGACAACACAAAAAGATGGAAAAATATAGCATGTGCATCGACTGGAAGAATTAATACTGTTAAAATAACCATACTACCAAAGACAATCTACAGATTTAATGCAATCCCTATCAGAATACCAAAGCATTTTCACAGAACTTGAAAAAGTCATTTTAAAATTTGTATAGAAACACAAAGACCCCAAATAGCCAAACAATCTTGAGAAAGAACACAGCTGGAGGCATCACGCACCTTGACTTCAGACTATACTGCAAAGCGACAGTAATCAAAGAGAAAGGTACCAGAGCAAAAACAGACACAAAGATCACTGGAATAGAATAGAGATCCCAGAAATAAGCCCACACACTTATATTTAATTGATTTATGACAAAGCAGGCAATATGGAGAAAAAACTGTCTCTTCAATAAGTGGTACTGGGAAAACTGGTCAGCTACATGGGAAAGAATAAAATTAGATTATTTTAGCACACCATATATAAAATAAATGCAAAACTGAATAAAGATCTAAATGTAGGACCAGAAACCATAAAACCCCTAGAGGAAAATATAGAACATTCTTCAACATAAATGATAGCAACAGTTTTAGGTTCAGTCTACTAAGGCAAATGAAACAAAAGCAAAAATAAACAAATGGGACTTCACTAAACTTAAAAGATTTTGCACAGCAAAGGAAACCAAAGGCAAAATGAAAAGACAACCTGCTGAGGGAGAGACAATATTTGCACATGATAAGAGGTTAACATCAAAAAAGATGACCAAGCAAGGGTTCATACCTAAACTACAGAAACAGCACATACAACTCAATATCAAAAAAAAAACACCCAAAATCTTTTTTAAAAAAATGAGAAGACCTAAATAGACATTTTTTCCAAGGAAAAACTACATATAGACAGTCAGAACTCACAAAGATGCTAAACATAGCTAATCGGCAGTAAAATGCAAATCAAAACTATGAGATATATCACCTCAGTCTTGTCAGAATGGCTGTCATCCAAAAGATCACAAATAACAAAGGTTAGTGAGGATGTGGAGAAAGGGAAACTCTTGTACACTCTTGATGTGAATGTGAAGTAGTGCAGCTACTGTGGAAAGCAGAATGGAGGTTCCACAAAAACCTAAAAATAGAACTACCATAATATCCAGCAATTCCACTGTTGGGTATATCAGAAGGAAACAAAAACACTATTTCAAAAAAAAATAACTGCACACCAATGTTCATAACAGTGTTATTTGCCATAGCCAAGATATAGAGTCAAACTAAATGTTCATCAATAGCTTAGCGGATAAAAAAGATTTTTTATGATGACTTCAGCAAAAAAATGACATTTTGCCATTTGCAAGAACATGGATGGATTTGGAGGGTATTATGCTTAGTAAAATAAGCCACAGAGAAAACAAGCATGGCATGTTATGAGAAAAAAAGCATGGTATGTTATGAGAAAACAAGCATGGTGTGTTATCACTTACACGTGGCATCTAAAAAAATTGAATACAACAACAACAAAAAAAACAGACTCACAGATTAAAGAACAGACTAGTGGTTACCAGCAGGGAGAGATAGGGTGGAGGGGCAAAATAGTGGTAGGAGATTTTGAGGTACAATCCACTATGTATAAAATCAATAATCTACAGTGATGTACTGTATAGCATGGGGAATATAGCCACTCTTTTATAATAACTACAAATGGAGAAGAACCTAAACATTTATGAATCACTATGCTGTACCTCTGAAACTAATATAATAATGTAAATTAACTATAGATCAATAAAATATAAAGTAAGAAACAATAAAGGGGAGACACAGATTATTAGATAGAAATCAATTAAATAAACACAAGTTTTGGAAATCAAGGAATTAAAAAACAACACGTAAGACACAACATTGGCATTTAAAGTGTACAATCTATTCATTTAAAAGAAATCATTTAAGTGGTAAAAAATGGTACCCATTCTCACAATTTTGTATATCTAGGATAAATTATTATCTACAAAAATATGTTACAAATATTCACTCAAAAAGAAAGAGAAAATTGGGATAAACCCATTTTAGTATCCAAATTTAATATCAAAGTCTCTATGCAAAATTGATTTGAATAAGCTCTGTTAGCCACTTCTAGTTTCTTTGTGATGTAAAATCTTTTAAAGCATAAAAATCAGCCTTTCTACATTATTCCATTAGACATACATAGAAGTTAAAAGAAATGAGAAGACAGAACAATCCACCAGGAAGGCGAATTTACTGAGAAACAGTCATTCGTTCTCCCTCCTCCTTTTCTTTTCCTCCTTTTCCAGGTCTCTTTCGGTTCCGATCAAGAGAAATCTTGAGAGTTCTGAGAATATTTCTTTGAGGGCTTCAAATCACCATACCTACATCCTCTGCCACAACTACACACACGGGAACAAAAATAAACCTCTGCTATCTACTCACGTAGGAGGGATTCATTCAAAATAAACTCCTACATGGAGACCAACAGGTGAGTTTTCTACCTGTTCTTTCTAATGTCCTTCCATTATAGTAAATCCCACACATTATGAGGAAGAAACGGTTATGTGAGCTTTTCCTTGACGTCAAAAAACTTGCATTCATTTCAAGTACCTGGTGATCATAGGGTACAGCCAGGGAAGGTGCCATCCCCCTTGGGGGGAGGGGCGGTGGATGGGCTCCCGCACCCATGCACCTCCTGATGCACAGATTCTGGAGAAACAAAGGGCGGTCACACCGCAGTCAGCCTGTCAGGCTGTCGGGCCACTGGGCAACCCGACCAGCCTGGAAGTGCCCCATCAGTTTGCTGAAAGCAAAACCCTGTCCCCCCTGTGAAGCCAGGCAATTTGGGTCAGAGAGTCAGAGGAGACCGGTAATCAACTCCTCCTCTCTGCTCACCTCCTTGGGGTTACAGCAAGCCCATCTCCAAACCCAAATCTGACCCTGGAGTGCCAAACTGGGAGTGGCAGGTGGGCTCTGCCGGTGCTTCAGCGCCCCCTGGAGGTTGTCTGCTCTAATGGCAACTCTCAGCCCTTCCTCCTCCTCCTTCCCTAGTCCTGGGGGCTGCCTTGGCCTCCTGCAGCTGCTGGCCTGAATTCATTCTTCTTTTTTCTCCAATTACAATGAAGTGTCTTACAGAGGTTTGGAATCTCTTGAAGAAGGAAGATCTTTTAGCCAATACACCTTAACCGTGAGAAGTTGGTTTCAAGAATGAACCTGAAATACTGTATTTTTCTCCTGATGATTCCAAGGAGAGACAGCTCAAGTTTTCTAAATCATAAGAAAAACCAAGGTAAATATGATATTCTGAGCCAGAGATGAAAAAGCAGTTTTTAGCACCCCCTCCTCATGTCATATGACCGGGATTTAAATCAATCAACTGCCACTGGTTTTTAAATCAAGTGACCCAACTTTAAATCCATCAGCTGCTTCCCTGTAACTCACGTGACTTGGCTTTGAATAGTAAGAAATGCAGAGGTATAAAAATGATGTTCTGAACAATAAATGGAAAGACAACATTTTAGAAAGTTTTTTCCTTTTCGAATGGACCATTCATTGCCTACAGAATAAAGGATTCCCTTGTGGATTTCTTGAACTGTAAACACATACATTGTCTCCGTTGGCTTGATTGACGTAGATTTGGGGGTTTTTTGTTGTTGTTGTTGTTAACATCTTTATTGGAGTATAATTGCTTTACCTTGTTGTGTTATCTTCTGCTGTATAACAAAGTGAATCAACTCTTCGTATACATATATCCCCATATCCTCTCCCTCTTGTGTCTCCCTCCCACCTTCCCTATCCCACCCCTCTAGGTGGTCACAAAGCACTGAGCTGATCTCCCTGTGCTATATGCAGCTGCTTCCCAATAGCTATCCATTTCACCTTTGGTAGTGTATATATGTCCATGCCACTCTCTCACTTCATCCCAGCTTACCCTTCCCCCTCCCTGTGTCCTCAGGTCCGTTCTCTACATCTACGTCTTTATTCCTCTGCAGCGACTCCTGCTAGGGACGGATACTTCCTTTTATGCTCAGGGAAATCCCCTAGTTTGAATATGATTTGAGTCTGATCCTGTGAAACCATCAGAACTTCCCACCAGAGATAAATGAGGAGATTCTGGCCTTTATTAGTATGCATGATGAACACGGGTGTCCTGGCTGTACTTGCCAACCCTCCTATTTTACCCACCTATTTTTATCCACCTTCCTCCCTGTGAGTACCTTTGACCAACCCTGAGTTCAGACTCCTGACCTATTCCAGTGACTTTGTCAGCCTTTCTTTAAAAATGGACAGGTAATAAAACGAATTTAACCTAGAAGCAGCAGCTCAGTAAGGGAAATAAAATCATCAGAAGTTATCTAATCACAGCCACAGCCATCCAGGGCTCTGTCTTACCTGCTGGGTCATAAGAATGGGACCTTCCTAAACTTGAAGGGCATCCAATCAAATAAGTAAAGGTCTGCTCACCTCTGGCTCTTGGAGGGATTGCTAGGCACTCTACACAGTGTATACTAACTGCAAAACACTGTCATGGTTGTGAAACACCTATGTTCCAGGAAAGCTTTTTGGGGTGCATGGGGAAG
This sequence comes from Balaenoptera ricei, assembly GCF_028023285.1. NCBI lineage: Eukaryota > Metazoa > Chordata > Mammalia > Artiodactyla > Balaenopteridae > Balaenoptera > Balaenoptera ricei. Next base: position 21,670,751 of record NC_082645.1, read on the forward strand.
GTTTCTTTTTGACATCAAGCAAAAAATAAATCACCAAGCTCTTTGAGCACAGGGGTTCTTAAGAGAGCAGTAGAAGGAAGGAATGGGCAGAAAAGATGATCTCCAGTGAAGTGAAGGCCGTTTTTCCAAAAGAGTAGGATTTAGTCTCAGTTTAAGGAGAACACTTTTAAATAGCTGGGACAGCTCCAAACTGCAGTTTAGGGAACGAGTGCTTCAAAAGAACAGTGCTTTAAAAGCCCTGGCAAGGCAGCAAGAGGATGAAGAGTTGGTTTTGCATAGTTTTGAACACAGGAGTAAAGAAGCAGAGGCATCTCTGACTAAAAGGCCCTGAGATCCTATGGCATCAATGGGTCAGTTGCAGGGGCAGGGGGTGTGGGGGGCGATATTTCTCTCTCAACGTCTCCCAGGGCAGCCACCCCTCCCGACCCCACCCCCCCACACCCTTCACCCTTCCTCCCTCCACTGTTGGGTCCCCAGGGACAGCACTTTTCAAGCTGGAGCCCTCAGGCACCATCTCTGCTGTCTGGATTCTTCCTGGAGCCTGGCAAGTTCTGGGACAGGAAAGCGGGTCTGCAAGGCCGCTGCGGTGCAGTCGGACCTGGAGGCCTGGAGGGGAACTGGAGCCCTGAAGCCCACCCACGTCCTTGAAGCCGAGGGAGGAACACATCCTCCTAACAGTACTTCTCAGGGGTCAGCGTGCTCCCCACCCGACGGTGATCCATACTCACTTGAGGCAGCAAGGACTGCCTCTAACTGGCCCCCTCGATTCCTCCTTAAGGGTCCTCGCGCATGTGTGATAGCGCAGGCCCCGGATCTCTTTAGTCAGCTGAGGCCAGTGCTGCCGGCATCCCACCAGTCCCATCCCCCAGCCCCTCTCTCTGGGACTGTATCTAATAGAAGAAAGAGCACAGAGGAATTGGCTGAATCAAGGGACCTGGGAGCCTGGGGATGAGTTTGAAGACCGAGAACCTAAGGCGCAATTACATATTATTGGAAACTCTTGTGGAGTGTGTGTGGGGGAGGTTAGGAGGCTGAGAGGCTGAGTCGACCTGGTGAGTCCAGCCCCAGGACACCACACAGCCCTGTCCCCCTTTCCCTGCCATCAGACAAGCGGTGCCGCAACTCCAGACGGGACTCTGCACTTCCCCCTCCCTGATTCTCCAGAAGAGCAGGTGGCCCCCCTCTGAGGGCAGGGGCAAGACAACGGACCAAGTCCCCCTGCACAAAGGCGCTACTGGAATCTCTTCCTGAACAGCAGTGCTGGCTTGGAGCGAACCCGTGCACCGCCAAAGTTGGTCTCATCCTGCAGCTGAGGGACGCAGGCTTTAAGTCAGCTGCCTTGGCTTTAAATCAATCAGTCCCCCCTTTAAGTCAGGTGACCCGACTTTAAATCACTGTGTGCCCCTCAAGCCTGCCACTTCAAAAGTTGGGAACTTCACTTTGATCCCAGCACCTCACACAGCTGAATGCACACTGTAGTCACCCCAAGCCTGGCTTAGAGGCAGGATATAAGGTAAGGGGATGGGCTGCACACATGGTGAGAAGGGTACACTTCATGTACCAGAAGGGTCCAGGTACTCTGGGTACAGCAAGCAGTGCACGATACAGCAGCTCCCTGGCAAAGCTGCTGATGCACAGGGGGAGCAGGCACACCCAGGCACGCAGAGGTTCCAGGCAGGGAGCTGGGGCACAGCCAGCCGGGAGGGTGTGAAAGCCGAGGATCTGAGCCTTCTTGAGAAAGGCAGACACAGAGGATGGATGAGAAACAAAGACCAGATGAAACATGGATTTGAAAAGCACACCCTGCTCTTGAAATTGGGGTGGGGTCACCCCAGATTTGAGTCTTCTTACGCCCCTGTAACTAGTGCTTTGGCATTTGCCCAATTACTTGTGAAATGTGACTGATAATATCTAAACCATAGAATACTGCATTTGGAGTGGTTTTGCGTGTTTATGTTTCTATAGTGGAATAATCTTTCCTACAAGAAAAATGTACACAATCTGAAATAAATTCAAACCCCTCTTTAAAAAGTACTATATCGGACTTCCTTGGTGGGGCAGTGGTTAAGAATCTGCCTGCCAAGGCAGGGGACATGGGTTCGAGCCCTGGTCAGGGAAGATCCCACATGCCGCGGAGCAGCTAAGCCCATGGGCCACAACTACTGAGCCTGCAGACCACAACTACTGAAGCCCGCGCGCCTAGAACCGGTGCTCCACAACAAGCGCAGCAAGAGAAGCCACCGCAATGAGAAGCCCGCGCACCGCAACAAAGAGTAGCCCCCGCTTGCCGCAACTAGAGAAAGCCTGCGCATAGCAACGAAGACCCAACGCAGCCAAAAACAAATTAATTAATTAATTAGTTAACTATTTTTTAAAAAAGTACTATATCCTTCTGTACAGCTTCTCTGGGAAGAACAGAGAGATGGCGTAGGAGAGTGAGAAAGACCAATATTTAGTGCACATCTCTCATGCAGGTGCTCTGCTGGCTCAGATAGATTTATCCCCACTTTACAAAGGAGGAAATAATCTCAGAGAGGTTTAGTAATTTTCCCAAAGCCAAACAGCTATGGAGTGGCAGAACCAAGATCTGAACCAAGTCTGTTACCTTCAAAGCCTAAGTCCTCATCACAACAAAACTCAATTAATATTTACATTTATCGAATTACATTGCAACCTGGGGAGTTCTTGGCACAATCCTGAATAAGAGTGAGAAAGAAAGAAATAGCATTGTTCCTACAGTCAACCCAAATTTTTGGAGCAGCTCCTAGATGCCTGGCCCTTTTTGGGGTTCAGCAGTGATCAAGACAGGAAGAGTCCTGCTTTCATGAACCACGTAGTGGGGAGGAGAGACGGGTGCAACTTGGGTGAGGGATTTCACCTTGCTGGACCTCTGTTTTGTCATCTGGAAAATGGGATGGGTGTTCCTCATTTTCTGGGATTGTCCAGCCCTCACATTCTCTGATTCCATAAGAAGCATTTGTTTTCCTGTTTCTTTAAAATTCATTCAGGCCGTGAGCTGTGATGAATGTTGTTAGCTGCTCCCCAAAGCACTCTATTCCCACCCTTTTCCTGTGATCAGGTCTTTCCCGAAACATGACTCACAGTCAGTCAGTCAAGTCACAGAACCTAAGGGGCACCCAGCAGAAAAATTCCAACCCTTGCTTCCCAGGAGCTCTGCGGTCTACCTGCCAGGTAAACTTAACTCACCTGGCACAAGGTGGCCATCCCTGGTTTCACATCAACATGATCTCAGGCACAAACCTCCTTGTTTTTCCATTTTGTCTTTAAGTTACTTGTTGAAACAACTGCACAAATATGACAAAGGTATAAAATCAGGCATCTTCTGCCCCCAGTGCCTACTAATAAATGATTTTCTGCCACTTTACTGATAAAGATAGAACATTTCAACATTCTGCTACCCTTATTATTTGCCATTTTTGTTGATATTTCTATTGAATACATCTTTCAATATTTTAACAATGGAACATTTATTTAGGTTGTTCCAGACCCAGCCTTTAGTGGTAAAGGTTTTGTTGTTATATTTCTATTATGTTTCCTTTAAAAATCATTATCCTATTTAAATGGATTAAGTCAATTCTATAGGCATTTATCTTATGATATTGATGGAATTGATACATAGAGGGCAGTAGTACAAGTTGATTGGACTTGAGAACCTCTATTAGCACAGTTAAGTATAAATATTGTCTATATGTAAACCAAAGTACATGCCGAGTGAGATTCTCCGACTTTTTTCACTGTCTGCCCCTCAAGCCTGTGGGAAATGGAATATTTCTTGCCCTATCAGTAAACAAAGGATGCCACAGTCTTCAGCACTTGCAGCCCTCCAATGTGAGCCGGCGGGCCCTGAGGCACTCAGGATATGCAAATACAGAATGCAGGCCCCAGAGAGCTGAGGTGCACATCAAAGGAAGGAATTCAGTGAGCCCATACAAAGAAAAGCGCCGCATTCCTCACCTTGGGAGAGCTGGTTTTCCTTAGTTAACAATCACCTTTTGATGTTCCCCATTACCTGCGCCAGTCCCCTGCCCTGTCCCCTCCCCCCGGTACTTTAGCTCAGGGAGGAAGGAGCGCAGAGGGACTCGGCTGAATAAGGGGCCTGCGCGCCTCGGGAGGAGTTTTCAGCCGCTTTCCCCGCAGTCGGGAGGAGGGGCGCTGACGCTGCAGCCGGACCCTGCGCCTCCCTTGCCCCGTTTCCCCTCAGGACGCTCAGGCCGACCCGCTCCCCACGCCCACCAGGCCTCGCGAGCCAGGCCGAGGGCAGGGGCGAGAGGAGGGACCGAAGTTCCCGGGGACCAGACGCTGGAGGCCGCTCTTTCTGCACAGCAGCGGCGGGTGGCAGCGAAACCCTGCCCCTCAGAAGCTGGTCTTGTGCTGCCGCCCGGGCACCGGACCAGGCGGAGGGTCGGCGCCCACTTACCCGGCCCGCCGTCCCCGCGACTGTCACGGCTTCGGCCGCCGGGGCACCTCCAGAGCCGGCAGCCTCAGTGAGGTGGCCCTCCCCTCGGGCTCCGGGGCAGTTCCGTGACGGCGGAGGGAAGAGACCCCGCCCGAGCCGGGAGTTCCAGCTCTGAGGAAACGCGGGCTCTGTTCAGCGCGCAGTGGGTGGGACCGCTCTGCCCCGAGGCCTTCCGGGAGGGAGCGGGGCGGCGGGGGAGGGAGCCGCCAGGAGCGCAGGGCCCCGTCGGGGGGTCCTGGAGGGGCGGCCCGGCCTGGGGGCCACGCCCACTGTGGCCGCAGCCCAGGTCTTTTTCCAGGAATCCTACACGAAAAAGTTAGAAAAAGACACAGTCTACAGTAAATATTCACAAATGATTGTTGCTGCTGTGCTCACTATTCTATTAAAGGTGTAAAATCCATAAAACACTTTAAGTTCAAAATTAAATATGAATTTTTACCTTTCTAATTATGTCTCTGATATTCACAGTTGTGGTTAATGAATCAGAGACTGTGGCATCACTAGTTAAAAATGAGCTTGTTAAAAAAATAGAACTCAGGCCCACCGGACCTACTGAATCACAATCTGCACTTTTACAATCTCCCCAGTGTACTTGTGTACCCATGAATAGTTGAAAGGTACATTTCTACCTCGACATGTCTTTTCTGTATGAGAAATACACACACTTTATCCAATTTGATATAAATAAAACACTCAAAAATGCATATGCCTGTGTTGAAACCATCATTTTATCATTTCTTTTCCAGACAAGTATAGTCTCTATACTGGTTTTGTGGATCACATGCCATACTCTTTTCTTGTAGTTAGAAATAAGGTAGAGAAAGTTACTTTGTAAAAAAAAAAATATCTATCTATCTATCTATATATATATATTAGTGGATAATTGAAGACACTCTTCTAAATTAAAAGCAGTTCTCTTAACTTGCTGTTTTCTTCTTGGGTCGCATTATGAACTCTTCCCGTGGCCACATGGCATGTGTACTTTGAATTTCAGGGACTGCTGACATTCCAGGATGTGGCCATAGATTTCTCTCAAGAGGAGTGAGAATGCCTGGACCAAGATCAATGGGAATTGTACAGGGATATGATGTTAGAGAAGTATAGGAACCTGCTCTACTTGGGTGAGGATACCTTCCTTCCAGAATTCCTTATCCAACCACAGGGTTTGGAGTCCTTCATTTGTAGAATGTCTCCTGAAATCTTCTGCTTCCTACAATAGGGTTTCAGATTGCAACGTTTCAGGAAAGATTGGGAGTTTGTGGGTATAATTTTTCTTATTCTTTTAAAATTGCAGCCTCCCTTTTAATATACTTTGTAACTGCTTGGGATGTGTCTCTATGAACTGTGTACTATATGCTTCTGTTATAGTCCTTACAATATTTTATTGTCTTATTTTCTGTAACCATTTTCCATGGATTCTTTGGGCTTAAGGTATAGTAAAAGGGAGACTGCGATTCTCCCTTTAAAAGGGGACTTATTAAAAGGGGACTTCCCTGGTGATGCAGTGATTAAGAATTCGCCTGCCAATGCAGGGGACCCGCTTCGATCCCCGGCCCGGGAAGATCTCACGTGCCACGGAACAACTAAGCCAGTGGGCCACAACTACTGAGTCTGCACGCCACAACTACTGAAGCCGGTGTGTCTTGAGCCCGTGCGCCATTTATTTTTTGGAGAATAAAACCACTGCTGAGTGATTAAAATTTAGGCCAGCTAGTCAAAATGCTTTATCACCTGTTCGTCTAAAACACTGATCAATGGAACAAGTTTTACTAGGGATAACAGTGTAATTGTATTCTGGAGTTCATATGGGCAATATGGTTTATGACCTTGATGCTGGATCACGACATTTCAATGGTATAACTGCTATTAATTGTCTGTTTGTTCAACGATTAAAGTCTCACGTGATCTGAGCTCAGACTGGAGTCATCCTGGTTGGTTTCTGTCTATTGCAGATTTCTTCCAGTATGAAAGGACAAGAGCAATACGGCTTACTTTACAAAATGTCTTCAAACTAAATGATGATATAATCTACCTTCAATTAATTTATACATACCCTACTGTAGAACAGGGTTCGTTACGGTGGCAGAGCCCGGTAATTATGTAAAACTGAAACTTTTTCTGCACTGGTTCAAGTCCTCTTCCTAAGAATATGTTTATAATCAACATTCTTTCACAAATTACCCAACTTAATTCACCAGAGCATTCCTCATATTAACTAAATGGAAAATCCTAGGCTATATACAAATCCAGAAAGGGCCAAAAATCATCAGCCCCCATGGATGATCACAACCCATTGCTGAGGCATTCAAATTACTTATTAAAGAACCACTATGTCCATCAGCATCATCAATTTATATATTATTGCCCCAGTGCTAGCCTTAACCCTGGCTCTCACAACATGAATTCCTCTTCCCATATCTTATCCACTAATTAATATAAGTGTAGGCATATTATTTCTATTAGCCATATCACACCTAGCCATTTATTCCATCCTCAGATCTGGATGAACTTCACATTCAAAATACTCACTCACTGGAGCTCTAGGAACAAGAGCACAGACAATCATCTCATATGAAGTAATGTAGCAGTTATTCCATTCTCAGTCTTACTGATAAATGGATCATTTACACTTTCAACAGTAATTATTACACAAGAACACCTATGACTAATTTTCTCCTGACCCCTACCCAGAATTTGATTATCTCCGCAGTAGCAGAAATCCAATGAAGCCCCACTTGATTTAACAGAAGTAGAATCAAAACCCGTATATGTCTTCAATGTAGAAAATGTAGCAGGCCCATTCACCCCGTCCCTCCTAGAGAATGTGTCAATTTCCCTATAATAAACATTTCCACAGCAATCTATTTTTAGGAGCATTCGACAATCCCTAGGTGCCAGAATTATATACAGCCCAAGTCATCATGAAAACACATCTAACAATCTCCTTTCTATGAATTTGAGCCTCCCACCTACAATTTTGATATGATCAACGCATACGTCTCTTATAAAAAGTTTTTTTACGACTAACATTAACCCTATGTATATGAGAGTTTTCACTACGTGTCATCATACCAGGCAACCCACCACAAATTTAAGAAATATGTCTGACAAAAGAGTTACTTTGATAGAGTAAATCACAGAGGTTTCAATGCTCTTATTCCTGGAATTGAATTCTTCCTAATAATTTTACATTCTCCATGCTACGTACCACATTACACCACATGCTATATAGTAAAGTTCTCTAAGTAAGCTTCAGGCCCATACCCCCAAAATATTTTTGTATATCCTCCCTGTGCTAATAAACTCTCATTGTTTTTACCATCATTCCACTGACCATTTTCTCAGGAAATATAATTGTATAACAAGCTCACACTGGTTAATGGTATCCCCATTCTAATAAAAAACATGAACCCATAAGCTACAGAAGCATCCAACAAATATTTCCTAAAACAGTCCACCGCATCAATACTACTTATAATGGCTATTATCATTAATCTAATATACTCTGGTCAAAGAGCACAATGAATAACAAAAATCTTTAATCCAGCAGCATCCACCCTCATGACAATCGCCCTTGTCACAAAAGTAGGACTTTCCCCATTTCACTTCTGAGTGCCTGAAGTCACACAAGGCATCCCATGAACAGCAGACCTGATGCTATCAACATGACAAAATTGCACCCCTATCAGTTTTATACCACATGTCACCATCCATCAACCTAAATATACTATTAATCATAGTGATATTATAAATCATAGCTGGAGGCTGAGGCAGACTTCGCCATACTCACCTGGAAAATATTACACCCTCCTCATCAATTGCCCATATAGGATGAATAACAGCTATTATAATGTATATTCAGATTATAACAATCCTAAACATACTAATTTATATCATAACAAGACTATCTTCTTCTTATTTATGCCCAGATCATGTACTACAAGAGTATCATTATCACACACATGAGATAAAACACCTCCCATCACAATCATTTCCCTCACCATTATAGTATCATTAGGACATCGCCCATCACTATCAGGGTTTCTACCCAAATGAATAATTATCCAAGAGATAACAAAAATGACAACATCATTCTACCAACACTAATAGCCATCATAGCAGTCCTCAGCATACATTTCTACTTGCAGCTAACATACTCCACATCACTAACTCTATTCCCTTCATTAAACAACACAAACACAAAACAATTTGAACATACAAAGAAATAACCTTCCTATCATTACCAATCACAATACCCACACGATTACTACACACAACACCCATTCTATCGGTGCTGGACTAGGAATTTAGGTTAGTTCAGACCAAGAGCTTTCAAAACCCTAAACAAGTGAAATTTACTTAATTCCTAAAAATAAGGATTGCAAGACTTTATTCTACATCAATTGAATGTAAAGCAAACACAGTATTTAAGCCAAATCTTTACGAGATTGATGAGTTTTAACCCCAGGAAACTTTAGTTAACAGGCAAATCCTCTAGTCAACTGGCTTCAGTCTACTTCTTCTTCATTTGAGAAAGAAAAAAAGAAAAAAAAAGGCAGGAAAATCACTGACAGAATTGAAGCTGCTTCTCTGAAGTTACAATTCAATTTGTTGATTCACCACAGGGTTTGCCAGAAAGAGGGCTCAATCTCTGTCTTTAGATTTACAGTCTGATGCTAACTCAGTCATTTTACCTCTGTTCATACACTGCTGATTCTTTTCAACCAATCACAAAGATATTGGCATTTTATATTTCCTATTTGGTGCTTGAGCTGGAGTAGCAGGCAGCACCTTAATTATATTAATCCAGGCTGAGCTATGCTGACCTGGACCGCTACTTGGAGATGCCCAAATCTGTAAGGTAGTCATAACAGTCCCTGCACTTGTAATAATTTTCTTTATAGCTGTACCCGTTATGATTGCAGGCTTTGAAAACTGACTTGGGCCACTAATAACTCAGACACCTGAAGTAGCATTTCCCCCAATAAATCATATAAACTTTTGACTACTTCCCCCATCATTCTTACTCCTACTCATATCACCAATAGTAGAAGCTGGTTCTGGTACCAGTGGAACCGTGTATTCAGCTCTAGCCTGCAATCTGGCCCATGCAGGAGCCTCTGTCGACCTAACTGTTTTCTCCTTACATTCAGCAGGTGTCTCCTCAATTCCTGGTATTATTACTTTTATTACTATAGTCTTTAATACAAAACCAGCAGTCATATCCCAATACCAAACACCATTATTTGTTTAATCTTCCCCAACTATAGCCATATTACTATAATTACCAATCTCAGTCCAAGCAGCCAGAATTGCCATGCTGTTAAGAGATAGAAATCTAAACACTACTTTCTTTGACCCTGCAGGAGGAGACCGAATCCTATACCAACACCTATTTTGATACTTCGCTCACCCTGAAGTCTGTATTCATGGCCTAACAGGGTTTGTTATAAACTCACATATCATTACATACTATTTAGGACAAAAATTGCCTTTCAGCTATCTGGGAATAGTATGAGTCATGCCCACTGGTTTTTTAGGAGTTCTCTTGTGGGCCCATCATATGTTTACCATAGGGATAGCTGTGGACTCAGGAGGATACTTTGCATCAGCTACCGTAATTACTTCTATCCCTACAGGAGTAAAAGTATCTAGCTGATTAGCAACTCTTTATTTAATGTTTCTTTTTCTTTTCATTTTTTTTTTTTTTTTTGGCTGAGTTGGGTCTTGGTTGCTGCGCATGGGCTTTCTCTGGTTGCGGTGAGCGGCAGCTACTCTTCGTTGCGGTGTGCGGTCCTTTCATTGCAGTGGCTTCCCTTGTTGCAGAGCACGGCCTCTAGGTGCGTGGGCTTCAGTAGTTGTGGCTTGCGGGCTCTAGAGGGCAGGCTCAGTAGTTGTGGCACACGGGCTTTTTGCTCCGCAGCATGTGGAATCTTCCCAGACAAGGGCTCGAACCCGTGTCCCCTGCATTGGCAGGCAAATTCTTAACCACTGCGTCACCAGGGAAGTCCCTGGTTAGCAACTGTTCACGGAGGTAATACTATATGACCTTCCACTATATTATGAGTTTTAGGCTTTAGTTTTTCTTCTTACAGTAGGTGGTTAGACAAGAATCATCTTAGCCAACTCATCCCCAGACATTGTCCTCCAGGATACATACTATGTAGTAGCACACTTCCATGACCTAATGTCCATGGGAGCAGTCTTCACTATTATAGGAGGCTTCCTACACTGATTCCCACTATTCTCAGGTTATACTGTTAACTCAGCATGAGCAAAAATTCACTTCACAAGTATATTTGTAGTAGTAAATATGTCTTCCTGCAGCATTTTCGTGGCCTCTCAGGGATGTCACTATGTTAGTCTGAGTACCCTGAGGCACACACAACATGAAATATTTTGTCTTTAGGCTCATTCATCTCAGTAGCAGCAGTAATGCTAATAATCTTCATACTTTGAAAAGCATTTGTGTCTAAACAAGAAGTCTTAGCAGTGGAAATTGCTACTCCTAACCTAGAATGGTTACACGGATGTCCGCCACCATATCCTATGTTTCAAGATCCTACCTACGTAAATGTAAAATAAGGAAGGACTCAAGTCCTTTTCAACCAGTTTCAAGCCAACACCATAACAATTATGTCTTCCTCAATAAATGAGATAAAAGTAAAAAGTGATGTAGCTTTGTCAAAGTTAAATGATAGGCTAAAATCCTGTATATCACTAAGGCATATCAATTTCATCTAGGCTCTCAAGATACAACATCACCGATTATGGAAGAACTTTTACATTTTCATCATCACACATTAATAGTGATTTTTAAAATAAGTTCTCTAGTCCTCTATATCATTTCACTAATATTGACATCTAAACTCATATGCATACAATAGATGCACAGGTAGAGAAAATGTGAACAATTTACTAGCTATTATTGTAATCTTAATTGCCCTATCATCATTGTGAATGCTTTACATGATACATGAAATCAATAACTCTTCCCAAACCATAAAAAAACTATGGGTCAGTAATGATACTGAAGCTACAAATACACAGATTATGAAGATTTAAATGTTGACTCCTCTGTAATCCCCACATCAGAGCTAAAACCAGGAGAATAATGACTAATAGAAGTCAACAACCGAGTAGTTAGGGATAGTCATTGAATATTAGTTTCATCTGAAATTGTTGTACACTCCGGAGTTGTTCCTTCTCAGGCCTAAAAGGAGCTGCTATCCCAGGACGCCTAACTTAAAGAATCCTAATATCAACAGGACCAGGCCTATGTTGTGGACAAGAGAGCTCGTTTTCCTGAGTTCAAAGACAGGACAGAGGGATATGGCTGAGATATGGTGTGAATCTGGAGCCCATGGGGAGGCACTCTCCAAGCTTCAGTATAGAAATGGGGCCTCTAGGGTCCCAGGCCACCCACCACGCCGTCTCGAGCAGGATCTGGGCAACATTCCCTGTCAGTGATGAGGCAGCCCTAGCACTTGTCACGCCCCGATGTCGTGTCCTATGTGGGCCCCATGCTCTTGGGACCACACCCCACACTCTGCAGGTCCATGCTACAGGGTCCTTCATGCCTCAGGAGTAGAGACCACACAGCAAGCAGTTCCCTCCCCGACCAGCAGGAGGAGGGGAGGAGAGCAGGGGCACCAGGGGAATCTCACTCAGACAACAACACCCCAGCGGTGCCAGCGGGGACAGTGAGGATGCAGATGAGGCACAGACCAAGAGATGGGACCAGAGGACCCAAAAGGCAGCTGCTCAGGTCCTGGCTCACCTGTACCCCGGACACCTTTGTCCCGCATACACCCCCTTCCTCATACACCCTCTCCTTAAATGCATATTCTTCAGATGCAAACAGGCAGAGCTTCAGACTGAAAGTCAGCTCTTCCAAAATGACCCGTCAGCAAACACTGCAGGATTCCACTCCAGTGGGTGCCCTGGAGTCGACAACTCAGGGACTGAAGTGGATATCGGTGCCAGGGGCAGTGGAAGGGAATGGGGAATGAGACTTTCATGGTTGTGGAATTTTGGTTTTGCAAGATGAAAAGTTCTAGGGATGGTGGTGATGGCTCCACGAGAAAGTGAATATATCTGATGCCTCAGAAACGTGCACTTAAAATGGTGATGATGGTAAAGGGTATGTGACGTGTGTTTTATTTCACTTAAAATACATTCTTAAAATAATGTCTTGTTAATTGAGATTCCATTTCGACTCCCCTTCATCACAAATGTCGGAGGCCCGGACACAGTCCCCTACCTTAGGGGCCATCACGGTACCCTCACAGAGCACGGGGGAGACCATTCTTAGGGGGGGCTAGTCTGTGCTCACCTGACCTCTGTCCAGGGGGACCCAGGCAGTGGTGACCCCCATAGATTAGACATATGATATGCTATAGTATTAATATGATACCACCAAGTGTTGTCACTCACCGGAACACAGAGCAGCAACCCACTCAAACATGCCTGGCCTCATATGATTGTGACAAGATTAAGAGAAGAAAAGGAACCACAGGTTAATCAGGACAACACCCTTAATGCAGAGGTTGGAAATCTCAAAGGGGACAGGACACACTGCAGGCAAAGAGCACATATGCGGTCTCCCCATACATGTGAGCCTGACCCATGCAGGTATGGTGAGACCCACACAGTCCCCGCACCCTATACCTGGGGCCACACATCCACACTCACCAGGGTGACCCACCTCCCCAGACCCCTCCACCTGGGTCACATGTCCACAGTCCCAGGGTGACCTCACCTCCCCAGACCCTGCACCTGGGGTCACACGTCCCCTTGGTCAGGACACCATGGCTCTGCAGGGGGCTCCCCCAATGTGGAAACAAGCTGGGTCCCTGGGACCTCCTGGGATGGGAAAAAGTGTCAGGCGGGTCTCCTTTCCCCACACTTGTCCCAGAGGAGTCCTCCTCTTCTCACTTTGGTTCTGTGTGATTTTAACTGTTTTTAAAGCTTTCATACTAGAGTTGAACACACGACCTTGGTGCTGGCATGCTCAGTCCTTTCTCGTCTCACTTACATGTTGAGAAAACTCACAGGACAGCAGGGCTGAAAGCCGAGGGGCAGCTCTGGACTCTGCTGAGTAGGGACGGTAGACTGGAGGGAGAGCTCAGCAGCAGCCTCAGCTGTCACCCATCGGCCTTTTGCCCGATCTGCGTGCCCTGCAATCAATTCACCAGCTAAACCTGCTTCCCTATGCACCATGCACGTGCTGGTAAATTGGAATTATTGCCAGGTAGTCCTCCTGAGGATTCTCCATGAGCCCCAGGGAAGGTGAACCTTGCAGGGATTAAGACTAAGGCCCCGACCATAGCACTGACCCTTGGGAGGACCAGGTCACCACACTCAGAAGAGAGGCTGTTACGTAGACAAGCCCACCTCAGCTCCAGACCCCAGACATCTAAGCACTGACATTCAGATGCAGGCACGGAGCTTCCCAGTACGGAGGCCAGGCCGGGTCTCTACCCAGGTCCCCATAGTCCTAGCGTACACAGAGCATGGTCAGGTCTAAATCTTCTTATTATAGACAACACATGGTCAGCTCTAAACATAATCAGTAGACAGGACATGCAGAGGTCTAAATCTACCATGTAGACAGAACTTGATCATGTTTAAACTAGCTTAGGGCTTATCTCATAGGAGGTACAGATCACACACATGGGTCTCTCATCTTTGGACACCCACATCAGGAAACTGAACAAAATCTTTGTCATTAAACATTTCAACAGGCAAAACAGAAATGTTCCCAATTTCTCTGGCCACCTGATGGTCAGGATCCACGGGCGAGCCACGAACTTCTTAGAGTGCAGCCCAGTCTGCTGCCAGGACAGACAAGAAGTGGCCTGATTCCAGCCTCCCAGGCTTCCAGAAGGAGGCGGCCACACTGGAAGCCCAGGCAGGAGAGTCCTGCATGGTCCGGGCCGGGAGATCCGGTCTGTCCATTCGGCTGGCCGATTCCGGGCGGGGCGCTCAGGGCCGCTGAGAGCCCTGCACTCAGGTCCTGCTTCCCTGCAGCGTGTGCGTGTGCGTGTGCGTGCGCGTGCGCGCGCGTGTGTGTGTGTGTGTGTGTAGAGGGGGCGGTGGCTGACGGCTCCCATGGCTCCCGTCCCGGGCACCGCGCTGTCTTCAAGGGGAGGCACGGGGAGAGGTAGGGGCACAGAAGCCGTTGGAGAGGAGAACCCACCGCGGAACTCCTTGCACACTGGCTCGCCCCATCCGGAAACCCGCCTGCCCATCGTGGGCCGCATGTCACCCCCAAGCCCCCCACCCCCGAGGGCAGGGTGCCTGCTCTTTCAACAGCACAGGGTCTCACATGAAGGAGACCCAGTGGGGACTGTCACACACCCCCCCACTCCTGATGCTGTGTTTGGGGAGAATGAACCCCCTTGACTGGGCGATGGGACCCTGTGTGGAAAGAGGTGGCGGCCCCATCCAAATCGGGGCCTGGCTGAGAGATGGGAACACAGGAGCCAAGTGCAGGGCCTGGAGGCCAGGCCAACAGGAGGGGCACCCCCAGCCTTGGCCGGGCTCTCCAACGGTGACATTGTTGCTTTAGGGGACCTGGGGCAGGTGACTGAATGTAAAGGGAGTCTAAACTGGACCCTGAATGGGGCTTAAAGAAGGTGTGAAGGATGTTACTGAGACAGTGACAGTCATTGGAAGACACACTCTGTGTCAGGATATCCTGCTCCATCCATTTAAATCCCTGAGATCTGTGACCTTTACGTGGCTACGCAGGATTGTTAGAGCAGCTGCGTGCGGATATATCTGGGGCACAATTCAGTCTGCAACCAACTTGCAAGTGGTTCCAGCAAACACACAGGTGTGCGCACAGGCAGGCACAGCACACACACAAACATATGCATGTGCACAGCACAACTATATTCACACACTAGCATGTGAACACACATGCATGCATATGCCCATGCACACACTAATGTGTGCAAGTGCACATACCTATGCACATGCACAGCATATGTATGCAAACAGGCACATGCACACGCATAGCACACACACAGGGAATAAAGTGAATCCGTAAAGCATTAATTCCTGAACACAAGTGAAGCTGACATGTATTTTTCCCTTTTCTTAGCCTTGATGTTTTTCACAACAAAAAGTTTAAGAAAAAAGTTAATGGCAAATGACTTTTGATTCATAGGACTTTCTGATGTTATTCCACAAATATTATGACAGGAGAAATGAATGTAGCTATTACATGTGTCCACTAATGGATGAATGGAGAAGAGAAACACGGTCCATCAATACAAGGGAATGCTATTCAGCCTAAAAAGGAAGGCAATTCTGACACAGGCTGCAGCAGGGATGAACCTTGAGGGCATTATGCTCAGTGATGTAAGCTAGACACAAAAAAACAAAGAGTGCTTGATCCACTCATACAAGGCCCCTAGAGCAGTCGGAAACCTAGAGACATAAAGTAGGATGTTGAGTGCCAGGGGCTGAGGGAGGGACAATGGGGAGTGAGTGTTTAATGGGGACTGTTTCAATTTTGCAAGATGAAAAAGTTCTGGAGGATGATGGTGGTCAGGTTTGCACAACAGTGTGAATTACTTCTTGACCCTGAAATGTGCACTTAAAAATGGTTAAGATAGTAAATTTTATGTTATGTATATCTGACCACAATTTTTTAAACTTTTTAAAAAACAACAGGAAATAGTCCATGAATACCACAAGATGCACAACTTCACTAACAACAGAGGGATTAAAGCCATAAGAAAAATACTGTGCGTACACCTACCAGAATGGCAGACATGAAAGACATAGTATCAAATATTAGCCGGATGTGGAGCAATGGAAAGCCTGGTACGCAACGGGGGGATGCAACCACTTCTGAAACAATCGGGCCTCAGATAGCGAAGTCCCTGCACAGAGACCCACAGTGCTCCTCCCAGTTGAACACAAACCCACCAGCCCTGCACCAGGACACACGGACATGGACTCGCAGCCACAGGAGCCAAACCTGAAAGAACCTGAAGGCCATCACAGGCGGATGCAGAAATGAACCATGCACGCTCCTATGAAGGAATATTCCACAGCAATGGAGTACATTTTGTTTAAAGGCAGTAAAACTATAAAAATTACTTTTTAAAAAAACTATATTTACACGATGAAAGAATCTATAATTCTGGCACCTAGGGATTGTCGAATGCTCCTAAAAATAGATTGCTGTGGAAATGTTTATTATAGGGAAATTGACACATTCTCTAGGAGGGACGGGGTGAATGGGCCTGCTACATTTTCTACATTGAAGACATATACGGGTTTTGATTCTACTTCTGTTAAATCAAGTGGGGCTTCATTGGATTTCTGCTACTGCGGAGATAATCAAATTCTGGGTAGGGGTCAGGAGAAAATTAGTCATAGGTGTTCTTGTGTAATAATTACTGTTGAAAGTGTAAATGATCCATTTATCAGTAAGACTGAGAATGGAATAACTGCTACATTACTTCATATGAGATGATTGTCTGTGCTCTTGTTCCTAGAGCTCCAGTGAGTGAGTATTTTGAATGTGAAGTTCATCCAGATCTGAGGATGGAATAAATGGCTAGGTGTGATATGGCTAATAGAAATAATATGCCTACACTTATATTAATTAGTGGATAAGATATGGGAAGAGGAATTCATGTTGTGAGAGCCAGGGTTAAGGCTAGCACTGGGGCAATAATATATAAATTGATGATGCTGATGGACATAGTGGTTCTTTAATAAGTAATTTGAATGCCTCAGCAATGGGTTGTGATCATCCATGGGGGCTGATGATTTTTGGCCCTTTCTGGATTTGTATATAGCCTAGGATTTTCCATTTAGTTAATATGAGGAATGCTCTGGTGAATTAAGTTGGGTAATTTGTGAAAGAATGTTGATTATAAACATATTCTTAGGAAGAGGACTTGAACCAGTGCAGAAAAAGTTTCAGTTTTACATAATTACCGGGCTCTGCCACCGTAACGAACCCTGTTCTACAGTAGGGTATGTATAAATTAATTGAAGGTAGATTATATCATCATTTAGTTTGAAGACATTTTGTAAAGTAAGCCGTATTGCTCTTGTCCTTTCATACTGGAAGAAATCTGCAATAGACAGAAACCAACCAGGATGACTCCAGTCTGAGCTCAGATCACGTGAGACTTTAATCGTTGAACAAACAGACAATTAATAGCAGTTATACCATTGAAATGTCGTGATCCAGCATCAAGGTCATAAACCATATTGCCCATATGAACTCCAGAATACAATTACACTGTTATCCCTAGTAAAACTTGTTCCATTGATCAGTGTTTTAGACGAACAGGTGATAAAGCATTTTGACTAGCTGGCCTAAATTTTAATCACTCAGCAGTGGTTTTATTCTCCAAAAAATAAATGGCGCACGGGCTCAAGACACACCGGCTTCAGTAGTTGTGGCGTGCAGACTCAGTAGTTGTGGCCCACTGGCTTAGTTGTTCCGTGGCACGTGAGATCTTCCCGGGCCGGGGATCGAAGCGGGTCCCCTGCATTGGCAGGCGAATTCTTAATCACTGCATCACCAGGGAAGTCCCCTTTTAATAAGTCCCCTTTTAAAGGGAGAATCGCAGTCTCCCTTTTACTATACCTTAAGCCCAAAGAATCCATGGAAAATGGTTACAGAAAATAAGACAATAAAATATTGTAAGGACTATAACAGAAGCATATAGTACACAGTTCATAGAGACACATCCCAAGCAGTTACAAAGTATATTAAAAGGGAGGCTGCAATTTTAAAAGAATAAGAAAAATTATACCCACAAACTCCCAATCTTTCCTGAAACGTTGCAATCTGAAACCCTATTGTAGGAAGCAGAAGATTTCAGGAGACATTCTACAAATGAAGGACTCCAAACCCTGTGGTTGGATAAGGAATTCTGGAAGGAAGGTATCCTCACCCAAGTAGAGCAGGTTCCTATACTTCTCTAACATCATATCCCTGTACAATTCCCATTGATCTTGGTCCAGGCATTCTCACTCCTCTTGAGAGAAATCTATGGCCACATCCTGGAATGTCAGCAGTCCCTGAAATTCAAAGTACACATGCCATGTGGCCACGGGAAGAGTTCATAATGCGACCCAAGAAGAAAACAGCAAGTTAAGAGAACTGCTTTTAATTTAGAAGAGTGTCTTCAATTATCCACTAATATATATATATAGATAGATAGATAGATATTTTTTTTTTTACAAAGTAACTTTCTCTACCTTATTTCTAACTACAAGAAAAGAGTATGGCATGTGATCCACAAAACCAGTATAGAGACTATACTTGTCTGGAAAAGAAATGATAAAATGATGGTTTCAACACAGGCATATGCATTTTTGAGTGTTTTATTTATATCAAATTGGATAAAGTGTGTGTATTTCTCATACAGAAAAGACATGTCGAGGTAGAAATGTACCTTTCAACTATTCATGGGTACACAAGTACACTGGGGAGATTGTAAAAGTGCAGATTGTGATTCAGTAGGTCCGGTGGGCCTGAGTTCTATTTTTTTAACAAGCTCATTTTTAACTAGTGATGCCACAGTCTCTGATTCATTAACCACAACTGTGAATATCAGAGACATAATTAGAAAGGTAAAAATTCATATTTAATTTTGAACTTAAAGTGTTTTATGGATTTTACACCTTTAATAGAATAGTGAGCACAGCAGCAACAATCATTTGTGAATATTTACTGTAGACTGTGTCTTTTTCTAACTTTTTCGTGTAGGATTCCTGGAAAAAGACCTGGGCTGCGGCCACAGTGGGCGTGGCCCCCAGGCCGGGCCGCCCCTCCAGGACCCCCCGACGGGGCCCTGCGCTCCTGGCGGCTCCCTCCCCCGCCGCCCCGCTCCCTCCCGGAAGGCCTCGGGGCAGAGCGGTCCCACCCACTGCGCGCTGAACAGAGCCCGCGTTTCCTCAGAGCTGGAACTCCCGGCTCGGGCGGGGTCTCTTCCCTCCGCCGTCACGGAACTGCCCCGGAGCCCGAGGGGAGGGCCACCTCACTGAGGCTGCCGGCTCTGGAGGTGCCCCGGCGGCCGAAGCCGTGACAGTCGCGGGGACGGCGGGCCGGGTAAGTGGGCGCCGACCCTCCGCCTGGTCCGGTGCCCGGGCGGCAGCACAAGACCAGCTTCTGAGGGGCAGGGTTTCGCTGCCACCCGCCGCTGCTGTGCAGAAAGAGCGGCCTCCAGCGTCTGGTCCCCGGGAACTTCGGTCCCTCCTCTCGCCCCTGCCCTCGGCCTGGCTCGCGAGGCCTGGTGGGCGTGGGGAGCGGGTCGGCCTGAGCGTCCTGAGGGGAAACGGGGCAAGGGAGGCGCAGGGTCCGGCTGCAGCGTCAGCGCCCCTCCTCCCGACTGCGGGGAAAGCGGCTGAAAACTCCTCCCGAGGCGCGCAGGCCCCTTATTCAGCCGAGTCCCTCTGCGCTCCTTCCTCCCTGAGCTAAAGTACCGGGGGGAGGGGACAGGGCAGGGGACTGGCGCAGGTAATGGGGAACATCAAAAGGTGATTGTTAACTAAGGAAAACCAGCTCTCCCAAGGTGAGGAATGCGGCGCTTTTCTTTGTATGGGCTCACTGAATTCCTTCCTTTGATGTGCACCTCAGCTCTCTGGGGCCTGCATTCTGTATTTGCATATCCTGAGTGCCTCAGGGCCCGCCGGCTCACATTGGAGGGCTGCAAGTGCTGAAGACTGTGGCATCCTTTGTTTACTGATAGGGCAAGAAATATTCCATTTCCCACAGGCTTGAGGGGCAGACAGTGAAAAAAGTCGGAGAATCTCACTCGGCATGTACTTTGGTTTACATATAGACAATATTTATACTTAACTGTGCTAATAGAGGTTCTCAAGTCCAATCAACTTGTACTACTGCCCTCTATGTATCAATTCCATCAATATCATAAGATAAATGCCTATAGAATTGACTTAATCCATTTAAATAGGATAATGATTTTTAAAGGAAACATAATAGAAATATAACAACAAAACCTTTACCACTAAAGGCTGGGTCTGGAACAACCTAAATAAATGTTCCATTGTTAAAATATTGAAAGATGTATTCAATAGAAATATCAACAAAAATGGCAAATAATAAGGGTAGCAGAATGTTGAAATGTTCTATCTTTATCAGTAAAGTGGCAGAAAATCATTTATTAGTAGGCACTGGGGGCAGAAGATGCCTGATTTTATACCTTTGTCATATTTGTGCAGTTGTTTCAACAAGTAACTTAAAGACAAAATGGAAAAACAAGGAGGTTTGTGCCTGAGATCATGTTGATGTGAAACCAGGGATGGCCACCTTGTGCCAGGTGAGTTAAGTTTACCTGGCAGGTAGACCGCAGAGCTCCTGGGAAGCAAGGGTTGGAATTTTTCTGCTGGGTGCCCCTTAGGTTCTGTGACTTGACTGACTGACTGTGAGTCATGTTTCGGGAAAGACCTGATCACAGGAAAAGGGTGGGAATAGAGTGCTTTGGGGAGCAGCTAACAACATTCATCACAGCTCACGGCCTGAATGAATTTTAAAGAAACAGGAAAACAAATGCTTCTTATGGAATCAGAGAATGTGAGGGCTGGACAATCCCAGAAAATGAGGAACACCCATCCCATTTTCCAGATGACAAAACAGAGGTCCAGCAAGGTGAAATCCCTCACCCAAGTTGCACCCGTCTCTCCTCCCCACTACGTGGTTCATGAAAGCAGGACTCTTCCTGTCTTGATCACTGCTGAACCCCAAAAAGGGCCAGGCATCTAGGAGCTGCTCCAAAAATTTGGGTTGACTGTAGGAACAATGCTATTTCTTTCTTTCTCACTCTTATTCAGGATTGTGCCAAGAACTCCCCAGGTTGCAATGTAATTCGATAAATGTAAATATTAATTGAGTTTTGTTGTGATGAGGACTTAGGCTTTGAAGGTAACAGACTTGGTTCAGATCTTGGTTCTGCCACTCCATAGCTGTTTGGCTTTGGGAAAATTACTAAACCTCTCTGAGATTATTTCCTCCTTTGTAAAGTGGGGATAAATCTATCTGAGCCAGCAGAGCACCTGCATGAGAGATGTGCACTAAATATTGGTCTTTCTCACTCTCCTACGCCATCTCTCTGTTCTTCCCAGAGAAGCTGTACAGAAGGATATAGTACTTTTTTAAAAAATAGTTAACTAATTAATTAATTAATTTGTTTTTGGCTGCGTTGGGTCTTCGTTGCTATGCGCAGGCTTTCTCTAGTTGCGGCAAGCGGGGGCTACTCTTTGTTGCGGTGCGCGGGCTTCTCATTGCGGTGGCTTCTCTTGCTGCGCTTGTTGTGGAGCACCGGTTCTAGGCGCGCGGGCTTCAGTAGTTGTGGTCTGCAGGCTCAGTAGTTGTGGCCCATGGGCTTAGCTGCTCCGCGGCATGTGGGATCTTCCCTGACCAGGGCTCGAACCCATGTCCCCTGCCTTGGCAGGCAGATTCTTAACCACTGCCCCACCAAGGAAGTCCGATATAGTACTTTTTAAAGAGGGGTTTGAATTTATTTCAGATTGTGTACATTTTTCTTGTAGGAAAGATTATTCCACTATAGAAACATAAACACGCAAAACCACTCCAAATGCAGTATTCTATGGTTTAGATATTATCAGTCACATTTCACAAGTAATTGGGCAAATGCCAAAGCACTAGTTACAGGGGCGTAAGAAGACTCAAATCTGGGGTGACCCCACCCCAATTTCAAGAGCAGGGTGTGCTTTTCAAATCCATGTTTCATCTGGTCTTTGTTTCTCATCCATCCTCTGTGTCTGCCTTTCTCAAGAAGGCTCAGATCCTCGGCTTTCACACCCTCCCGGCTGGCTGTGCCCCAGCTCCCTGCCTGGAACCTCTGCGTGCCTGGGTGTGCCTGCTCCCCCTGTGCATCAGCAGCTTTGCCAGGGAGCTGCTGTATCGTGCACTGCTTGCTGTACCCAGAGTACCTGGACCCTTCTGGTACATGAAGTGTACCCTTCTCACCATGTGTGCAGCCCATCCCCTTACCTTATATCCTGCCTCTAAGCCAGGCTTGGGGTGACTACAGTGTGCATTCAGCTGTGTGAGGTGCTGGGATCAAAGTGAAGTTCCCAACTTTTGAAGTGGCAGGCTTGAGGGGCACACAGTGATTTAAAGTCGGGTCACCTGACTTAAAGGGGGGACTGATTGATTTAAAGCCAAGGCAGCTGACTTAAAGCCTGCGTCCCTCAGCTGCAGGATGAGACCAACTTTGGCGGTGCACGGGTTCGCTCCAAGCCAGCACTGCTGTTCAGGAAGAGATTCCAGTAGCGCCTTTGTGCAGGGGGACTTGGTCCGTTGTCTTGCCCCTGCCCTCAGAGGGGGGCCACCTGCTCTTCTGGAGAATCAGGGAGGGGGAAGTGCAGAGTCCCGTCTGGAGTTGCGGCACCGCTTGTCTGATGGCAGGGAAAGGGGGACAGGGCTGTGTGGTGTCCTGGGGCTGGACTCACCAGGTCGACTCAGCCTCTCAGCCTCCTAACCTCCCCCACACACACTCCACAAGAGTTTCCAATAATATGTAATTGCGCCTTAGGTTCTCGGTCTTCAAACTCATCCCCAGGCTCCCAGGTCCCTTGATTCAGCCAATTCCTCTGTGCTCTTTCTTCTATTAGATACAGTCCCAGAGAGAGGGGCTGGGGGATGGGACTGGTGGGATGCCGGCAGCACTGGCCTCAGCTGACTAAAGAGATCCGGGGCCTGCGCTATCACACATGCGCGAGGACCCTTAAGGAGGAATCGAGGGGGCCAGTTAGAGGCAGTCCTTGCTGCCTCAAGTGAGTATGGATCACCGTCGGGTGGGGAGCACGCTGACCCCTGAGAAGTACTGTTAGGAGGATGTGTTCCTCCCTCGGCTTCAAGGACGTGGGTGGGCTTCAGGGCTCCAGTTCCCCTCCAGGCCTCCAGGTCCGACTGCACCGCAGCGGCCTTGCAGACCCGCTTTCCTGTCCCAGAACTTGCCAGGCTCCAGGAAGAATCCAGACAGCAGAGATGGTGCCTGAGGGCTCCAGCTTGAAAAGTGCTGTCCCTGGGGACCCAACAGTGGAGGGAGGAAGGGTGAAGGGTGTGGGGGGGTGGGGTCGGGAGGGGTGGCTGCCCTGGGAGACGTTGAGAGAGAAATATCGCCCCCCACACCCCCTGCCCCTGCAACTGACCCATTGATGCCATAGGATCTCAGGGCCTTTTAGTCAGAGATGCCTCTGCTTCTTTACTCCTGTGTTCAAAACTATGCAAAACCAACTCTTCATCCTCTTGCTGCCTTGCCAGGGCTTTTAAAGCACTGTTCTTTTGAAGCACTCGTTCCCTAAACTGCAGTTTGGAGCTGTCCCAGCTATTTAAAAGTGTTCTCCTTAAACTGAGACTAAATCCTACTCTTTTGGAAAAACGGCCTTCACTTCACTGGAGATCGTCTTTTCTGCCCATTCCTTCCTTCTACTGCTCTCTTAAGAACCCCTGTGCTCAAAGAGCTTGGTGATTTATTTTTTGCTTGATGTCAAAAAGAAACCTTCCCCATGCACCCCAAAAAGCTTTCCTGGAACATAGGTGTTTCACAACCATGACAGTGTTTTGCAGTTAGTATACACTGTGTAGAGTGCCTAGCAATCCCTCCAAGAGCCAGAGGTGAGCAGACCTTTACTTATTTGATTGGATGCCCTTCAAGTTTAGGAAGGTCCCATTCTTATGACCCAGCAGGTAAGACAGAGCCCTGGATGGCTGTGGCTGTGATTAGATAACTTCTGATGATTTTATTTCCCTTACTGAGCTGCTGCTTCTAGGTTAAATTCGTTTTATTACCTGTCCATTTTTAAAGAAAGGCTGACAAAGTCACTGGAATAGGTCAGGAGTCTGAACTCAGGGTTGGTCAAAGGTACTCACAGGGAGGAAGGTGGATAAAAATAGGTGGGTAAAATAGGAGGGTTGGCAAGTACAGCCAGGACACCCGTGTTCATCATGCATACTAATAAAGGCCAGAATCTCCTCATTTATCTCTGGTGGGAAGTTCTGATGGTTTCACAGGATCAGACTCAAATCATATTCAAACTAGGGGATTTCCCTGAGCATAAAAGGAAGTATCCGTCCCTAGCAGGAGTCGCTGCAGAGGAATAAAGACGTAGATGTAGAGAACGGACCTGAGGACACAGGGAGGGGGAAGGGTAAGCTGGGATGAAGTGAGAGAGTGGCATGGACATATATACACTACCAAAGGTGAAATGGATAGCTATTGGGAAGCAGCTGCATATAGCACAGGGAGATCAGCTCAGTGCTTTGTGACCACCTAGAGGGGTGGGATAGGGAAGGTGGGAGGGAGACACAAGAGGGAGAGGATATGGGGATATATGTATACGAAGAGTTGATTCACTTTGTTATACAGCAGAAGATAACACAACAAGGTAAAGCAATTATACTCCAATAAAGATGTTAACAACAACAACAACAAAAAACCCCCAAATCTACGTCAATCAAGCCAACGGAGACAATGTATGTGTTTACAGTTCAAGAAATCCACAAGGGAATCCTTTATTCTGTAGGCAATGAATGGTCCATTCGAAAAGGAAAAAACTTTCTAAAATGTTGTCTTTCCATTTATTGTTCAGAACATCATTTTTATACCTCTGCATTTCTTACTATTCAAAGCCAAGTCACGTGAGTTACAGGGAAGCAGCTGATGGATTTAAAGTTGGGTCACTTGATTTAAAAACCAGTGGCAGTTGATTGATTTAAATCCCGGTCATATGACATGAGGAGGGGGTGCTAAAAACTGCTTTTTCATCTCTGGCTCAGAATATCATATTTACCTTGGTTTTTCTTATGATTTAGAAAACTTGAGCTGTCTCTCCTTGGAATCATCAGGAGAAAAATACAGTATTTCAGGTTCATTCTTGAAACCAACTTCTCACGGTTAAGGTGTATTGGCTAAAAGATCTTCCTTCTTCAAGAGATTCCAAACCTCTGTAAGACACTTCATTGTAATTGGAGAAAAAAGAAGAATGAATTCAGGCCAGCAGCTGCAGGAGGCCAAGGCAGCCCCCAGGACTAGGGAAGGAGGAGGAGGAAGGGCTGAGAGTTGCCATTAGAGCAGACAACCTCCAGGGGGCGCTGAAGCACCGGCAGAGCCCACCTGCCACTCCCAGTTTGGCACTCCAGGGTCAGATTTGGGTTTGGAGATGGGCTTGCTGTAACCCCAAGGAGGTGAGCAGAGAGGAGGAGTTGATTACCGGTCTCCTCTGACTCTCTGACCCAAATTGCCTGGCTTCACAGGGGGGACAGGGTTTTGCTTTCAGCAAACTGATGGGGCACTTCCAGGCTGGTCGGGTTGCCCAGTGGCCCGACAGCCTGACAGGCTGACTGCGGTGTGACCGCCCTTTGTTTCTCCAGAATCTGTGCATCAGGAGGTGCATGGGTGCGGGAGCCCATCCACCGCCCCTCCCCCCAAGGGGGATGGCACCTTCCCTGGCTGTACCCTATGATCACCAGGTACTTGAAATGAATGCAAGTTTTTTGACGTCAAGGAAAAGCTCACATAACCGTTTCTTCCTCATAATGTGTGGGATTTACTATAATGGAAGGACATTAGAAAGAACAGGTAGAAAACTCACCTGTTGGTCTCCATGTAGGAGTTTATTTTGAATGAATCCCTCCTACGTGAGTAGATAGCAGAGGTTTATTTTTGTTCCCGTGTGTGTAGTTGTGGCAGAGGATGTAGGTATGGTGATTTGAAGCCCTCAAAGAAATATTCTCAGAACTCTCAAGATTTCTCTTGATCGGAACCGAAAGAGACCTGGAAAAGGAGGAAAAGAAAAGGAGGAGGGAGAACGAATGACTGTTTCTCAGTAAATTCGCCTTCCTGGTGGATTGTTCTGTCTTCTCATTTCTTTTAACTTCTATGTATGTCTAATGGAATAATGTAGAAAGGCTGATTTTTATGCTTTAAAAGATTTTACATCACAAAGAAACTAGAAGTGGCTAACAGAGCTTATTCAAATCAATTTTGCATAGAGACTTTGATATTAAATTTGGATACTAAAATGGGTTTATCCCAATTTTCTCTTTCTTTTTGAGTGAATATTTGTAACATATTTTTGTAGATAATAATTTATCCTAGATATACAAAATTGTGAGAATGGGTACCATTTTTTACCACTTAAATGATTTCTTTTAAATGAATAGATTGTACACTTTAAATGCCAATGTTGTGTCTTACGTGTTGTTTTTTAATTCCTTGATTTCCAAAACTTGTGTTTATTTAATTGATTTCTATCTAATAATCTGTGTCTCCCCTTTATTGTTTCTTACTTTATATTTTATTGATCTATAGTTAATTTACATTATTATATTAGTTTCAGAGGTACAGCATAGTGATTCATAAATGTTTAGGTTCTTCTCCATTTGTAGTTATTATAAAAGAGTGGCTATATTCCCCATGCTATACAGTACATCACTGTAGATTATTGATTTTATACATAGTGGATTGTACCTCAAAATCTCCTACCACTATTTTGCCCCTCCACCCTATCTCTCCCTGCTGGTAACCACTAGTCTGTTCTTTAATCTGTGAGTCTGTTTTTTTTGTTGTTGTTGTATTCAATTTTTTTAGATGCCACGTGTAAGTGATAACACACCATGCTTGTTTTCTCATAACATACCATGCTTTTTTTCTCATAACATGCCATGCTTGTTTTCTCTGTGGCTTATTTTACTAAGCATAATACCCTCCAAATCCATCCATGTTCTTGCAAATGGCAAAATGTCATTTTTTTGCTGAAGTCATCATAAAAAATCTTTTTTATCCGCTAAGCTATTGATGAACATTTAGTTTGACTCTATATCTTGGCTATGGCAAATAACACTGTTATGAACATTGGTGTGCAGTTATTTTTTTTTGAAATAGTGTTTTTGTTTCCTTCTGATATACCCAACAGTGGAATTGCTGGATATTATGGTAGTTCTATTTTTAGGTTTTTGTGGAACCTCCATTCTGCTTTCCACAGTAGCTGCACTACTTCACATTCACATCAAGAGTGTACAAGAGTTTCCCTTTCTCCACATCCTCACTAACCTTTGTTATTTGTGATCTTTTGGATGACAGCCATTCTGACAAGACTGAGGTGATATATCTCATAGTTTTGATTTGCATTTTACTGCCGATTAGCTATGTTTAGCATCTTTGTGAGTTCTGACTGTCTATATGTAGTTTTTCCTTGGAAAAAATGTCTATTTAGGTCTTCTCATTTTTTTAAAAAAGATTTTGGGTGTTTTTTTTTTGATATTGAGTTGTATGTGCTGTTTCTGTAGTTTAGGTATGAACCCTTGCTTGGTCATCTTTTTTGATGTTAACCTCTTATCATGTGCAAATATTGTCTCTCCCTCAGCAGGTTGTCTTTTCATTTTGCCTTTGGTTTCCTTTGCTGTGCAAAATCTTTTAAGTTTAGTGAAGTCCCATTTGTTTATTTTTGCTTTTGTTTCATTTGCCTTAGTAGACTGAACCTAAAACTGTTGCTATCATTTATGTTGAAGAATGTTCTATATTTTCCTCTAGGGGTTTTATGGTTTCTGGTCCTACATTTAGATCTTTATTCAGTTTTGCATTTATTTTATATATGGTGTGCTAAAATAATCTAATTTTATTCTTTCCCATGTAGCTGACCAGTTTTCCCAGTACCACTTATTGAAGAGACAGTTTTTTCTCCATATTGCCTGCTTTGTCATAAATCAATTAAATATAAGTGTGTGGGCTTATTTCTGGGATCTCTATTCTATTCCAGTGATCTTTGTGTCTGTTTTTGCTCTGGTACCTTTCTCTTTGATTACTGTCGCTTTGCAGTATAGTCTGAAGTCAAGGTGCGTGATGCCTCCAGCTGTGTTCTTTCTCAAGATTGTTTGGCTATTTGGGGTCTTTGTGTTTCTATACAAATTTTAAAATGACTTTTTCAAGTTCTGTGAAAATGCTTTGGTATTCTGATAGGGATTGCATTAAATCTGTAGATTGTCTTTGGTAGTATGGTTATTTTAACAGTATTAATTCTTCCAGTCGATGCACATGCTATATTTTTCCATCTTTTTGTGTTGTCTTCAACTTCTTTCACCAATGGCTGATAGATTTCTGAGCACATGTCTTTTACCTGCTTAGGTGTGTTTATTCCTAGGTATCTTATTCTTTTTGATGTCATTGCATATGGTATAGTTTTCTTAATTTTTCTCTCTGACAGCTTTGAGTTTTGTTTTTTCTTCTTTTTCTAATTCCTTCAGGTGTAATGTTAGGTTGTTTATTTGATATTTTTCTTGATTCCTAAGAATAAGCTTGTATCACTATAACTTCCCCCTGTGAACTGTGTTGGCTGTGTCCCATAGATTTTGGATCATTGTATGTTCATTTTCATTTGTCTTGGGTATTTTTAGAATCCCTCTTTAATTTCTTCAGTGTTCCTTTCTTCCCCTTTTATTCCCTTCATCTGTGATGTGAGGACTATCTTTAATATTATGTTTGGATTTCTTTCAGTTTTGTTTGTGTGTGTGTGTGTGTGTGTGTGTGTGATTATTTAAGTTGCTGAGCTCTTAATTTCACATGGACACTAACAACCCTGCATTGTTACTCTGCTCCCCCACAGTTACTGAATTTGACCTTATATTTTACATCTACCTGTTTTGTGTGTCCCTTAACTTCTTATTGTGAATATAGATGATTTTATTACTGTTTTTTTTTTCATCCTTCCTATTAGCTGTGTCCATGGTTGATTTACTACCTTTGTTGAATATTTGCCTTAACCAATGAGGTTTTTCCTTTAGTAAGTTTCCTTTCCTAATTTTTATGTTTCAATCGTGACCTTTTCTTTTTCACTTAGAAAAACCCCTTTGAGGTTTCTCATAAAGCTGGTTTGGCGATGCTGAGCTCTTTTAGTTTTGCTTCTCTGTAAAACTTTAGATCTCACCATCAAATCTGAAGGAGAGCCTTGCTGGGTAGAGTATTTTTGCTTATAGGCTTTTCCCTTTCATGACTTTAAATATACCATGCCACTCCCTTCTGGCATGCGGAGGTTATCCTGAAAAGTCAGCAGATAACTTTATGCAATTTCCCATGTTTGTAACTTGTTGCTTTTCCTTTGCTCCTTTTAATAGTGTCTTTTTATCTTTATTTTTTTTTTCCATTTTAATTACAATGAGTCTTGGTGTGGTCCTCTTTGGGTTGATCTTGTTTTGGCCTTACTGTGTTTACTGGACTTGGATGTCTGTTTTCTTTCCCAGGTTAGGGAAGTTTTCAACTCTTATGTCTTCAGGTATGTTCTACACTGCTTTGTCTTTCCTTTTTGCTTCTGGGACCAGTATAATGCAAATATTAGTACACTTGATGTTGTTTCACAAGTCTGTTCAACTTTCCTCATTTCATTTTAATCTATTGTTTTACCGTTCATCTTCAGTGATTGCCAGTACTCTGTCCTTCAGTTTTCTGATTCATTCCTCTGTAACATTTAGTCTACAGTAGTTTCCTTTAATGTATTTTTCATTTCAGTTATTGTATTCCTCATCTCTGTTTTGTTGTTCTTTAATGGTCTAACTCTTTTTAAAAAAATTCTAACTTCTTGCTCTGGTCGTCCATTCTTCTCCTGAGTTCTTTGATCATCTTTACAGTCATTACCTTGAACCCTTTGTTGAGGAGATTGGCTATCTCCACTTCACTTAGATCTTCTTCTGAATTCTTATCTTGGTCCTTCATTTGGATCGTGTTTCTGTGTCACCTCATTTTTCTTAACTTCCTGTTTTTATTGCTATGTGTGTAGTAGGTTCGTTACATTTCCTGACCTTGGGGAAGTGGCCTTTTGTAGGAGCTGTCCTATGGGTCCCAGCAGCCCCCTCTCCCCTGGTCACTAGAGCTGTATATTCTAGGTGTACCCCCTATGTGGGCTGCTTGGGCTCTTCTGCTGTGGTGGGCTGACTACTGTGGGTAGTCTGGTAGGCTTGGCTGCCCCCAGACTGCTTGTTTGCCAGGCTCTGCCTTGTATGGAGGCTGTCTGTGCTGCTTGGTGAGACTAAATCATAAGGCAGCTGGCTGCACAACTCTGGGGGACACCAAATCTGGTGCTGGTTCACTTATGGGTAGAATTGCAGTCCAGGTGATATCAGGCCTAGTGCCCAGTCACTGGTTCTGGGGCTATGCTGCCTACTGGGAGGAAGAGACAGGTTCTGCGTTCTGGCTGCAGGGCCCAGGAGCCACAGAGTTGGTGTTGGATCACTGTTCCTGACACAGCTCTCTGCAGGGCCGGGGGTATCCCTAATCTTGTGTTGGCATTCTGATGGGCGGGGTCAGGACCCAGCTGAGTCCATGGCTGCTTCTGGCCTGCAATTAAGTGGCCTGGTTACACAGGCTGCTGGGCTGTGGTATTCCTGGAGCTGGTGTGTGCCTGTTGGTGTATGAGGCTGATCCCACTGCTAAAGCAGGTTTGCTGTTGGGTAGGTCCAAGCTCCATCCAGTCCCTGTGCAGTTACCACCTGCCCATGGTGAGGCTGACTCCAAGGCCAGAGCAGGCTCACTTGTCAGAGGGGCCAGGGACTCTGGGGCTGGTGCCTGTCCACTGAGGTGTGGAGGCTGGTCCTGGGGCTTTTGGTGGCTGGACCCATGTCCAGGGGCAGCTGTGCACTGAGAGGATCTGAAGGCAGCCTGTTTTCTGGTGGATGGGGCTATGCCCCTGCTCAGTTAGTTGCTTGGCCTGCAGCATCCTAGTACTTGTGTCTGTAGTCTGGTGGAAATGGGTGGGGCTCGGTCCTGAGGCTGATAAGCTACAGGGAGGATTCTGAAATTATGCTTGCTGGTACCAGCGTCCACGAAGTAGAAGGAGCTCCCCCGAATGGCTGCTGCCAGTGTCTCTGTCCCTGAGGCTGTGCTGTAGTTGCCTCATGCCTCTCTGGGAGACTCTCCAAGATCAGGAGGTAGGTGTGACCCGGGATCCTTTCAAATGACTGCTTCTGTTCTGATTCTCAGATCATGTGGGATTTTGTGAGCATCTTTTAAGAGTGGAATCTCTATTTCCCACAACCCTCTGGCTCTCTGGAAAATAAGCACTACTGGTCTTCAAAGCCCAACTTTCTAGGAACTCTTCTTTCCACAACAGGATCCCTGGGCTTGGGAGCCTGATGTTGGCTTCATACCCCTTGCTACCTGGGAGCACCTCTGAAATTGTAATTATTCTCCCATTTGTGGGCCACCCACTTGGTGGTATGGGTCTTGACTCTATTGAGATTTTGCCCTTCCTTTCTGTCTTGTCGAGGTGCCTTCCTTATATCTTTAGCTGTAAAACATCTTTTATGGTAGGTCCCGGCCTTTTTCATCAATTGCTGTTCTGTAAACAGTTGTGACTTTGGTGTGCCCATGAGAGGCATCAAGCTCTGGGTCTTTGAATGCTACCATGTTGGACAATCTCTCTACTTCATTCTTAAATCATATTATTTAAGTTTTCTTAGTATCTTATTTGATTAGCGACAGTTTGAAATTTATTATCACTCATGTTTACTTCACCTGTTTAAAAAAATTGAATAGTGCATTCATTCAGTTTGAAATGAAGGTAGTGACCTGTGAATTTCCATACCTCAAAAATCAAGGATAGGACAAAAGCCTTTTCTACTTGTGTTACCCTCAAACTCTGCACCCCACCCCAGCCTGGGGATTAACCTCTTTCACCCATGCTCACCTTCTGTTTTCGGACCGTTGACCATCATTGCATCTGTATGTGTGTTGACAAAGTGAACTCTAGTCTTTGCAGTTTTTGTGTTTTGTTTTTTGGTTTAGGGAACAGTCCTACTATGAATGTACATTTACTGCTCCACTGAAGTTCATAGATAAACCTGTCAAGCACATTACCAGAATTGGAATTGCTTGTATATACACTTTGATAAATTTTAGAGACAATGGTAGAACAGAAGTGAATTGTATTTCAAATGCCACAATATTCTCACACCATGAAAACCCTTCCCTTTTTAATATATTTATGTGTAGTGTATCTTTATGCCCATACTATATTTCCCAGAGATGGGTAAGTGTTATGTTTCTTGCTGGCACATTTACCGTATTGTTCAAAGTCAGGCGTTTAGTGGTTTTAGCATGATCCTATTTCCATGAACTCGCAAATACAAGATCTTCTCTCACACTGTCTTTTACTCCCTGCTGTTTTATATTGCCCTCCTAATTCTCAGTCCTGGTCTTTCTTTATGTTCTTCATCAACCTGGATAGGTTATACTATTTTCTCCCTTATTCAAGACCAATAGAATAGAATAGAATACAACACCCAGAAATAAACCCTGATATATGGCCAAATGATTTTTGACAATTTGCCAAGACTTTTCAAAGTAGAAAGGATAGTATTTTCAACACATGGTGCTGAGAAGTCTTGTGGGCAACATGCAAAAGAAGGAAGATGGACCCTTACCTAACATCATATGCAAAAATTAATGAAAACGTATCAAGAAACTAAATATAAGACCTAATAATATAAAAAGTCTTAGGAGAAGATACAGGACAAGAGCTTCATGATATTGGATTTGGCAGTGTTTTCCTCCATATGAAACGAAGGAACAACAAAGGTACAGCTAACAAAAAAATAAACAATTTGCAGTACATACGTTAAAAAAAAATGTGTATCAAAGAAATGTAAACAGAATAAAATGGCAACCCACAAGATGGGAGAAAATATTTCAGAGCCATCTATCTGACAAGAGATTTCTATTCAGCATATACAGAGAACTCCTACAGCTAAACAAAGGGCAAACACCCTGATTCAAAAATGGATAAAAGACTTGAATAGATGGTTCTTCAAAAAGATGTACAAATGACTAAGCACTTGAATAGATGCTCCATATCACTAAATGCATGTTTATATATTTGTGTGCATGCATATACACACAAGCACACACACACATACACAAGCAGAAAACAACTATTGGTGAGGATGTGAGGGAGTTGGAACCATTGTGCTATGTCAGAGGGAATGCAGAATGATACAGCTGCTTTGCAAAAGAGTATGGCAATTTTTCAGATATTGAAAAATAGAATTACTACATGATCCAGGAATTTTACTATGAGGTATACCCAAAGGTATTGAAATCAGGGTCTTAAAGAAATATTTGTACTCCAGTGTTTAGAGCAGTGATAATCACAGTAGCTAAAATATGAAAGCAACCTAAGTGTTCATCCACTAGTTCCTGGACAAGCAAAGTGTGGTATACCCATATAATACAATATTATTCAGTGTTAAAAAGGAAAAGATCTAGGAATATGCTACAACATGGATGAATCTTGAGGAAATTTAGCTACCAAAAATGCCATTTTTGTGACTTTTAGTGAGTCATAACAATACAACTACTTATTTCAATTATATGGGGGTACTTAGTGTAGTCAAAACCATAGAAATTGGGAGGGTAATGACGCTTTTCAGGTGGTTATGGAACAAAAAGGAAAGTTATATTTAAAGGATATGGAGTTACAGTTTTAAAACGTAGAAAAGAATTAGAAAGATAAATGGTGATGTTGATCGCCCAATAATATGAATGCATTTAATATCACTGAACGGTGCACTTTATAATAACTAACATGTTATATTTTATGTTATTTGATTTTACCAACATACAAAATTGCGAAAGAATGTAATATCAGGAAAGGGAGTGGACCTGGGATAGAGCAGAGAGTAATCAGAAGGGTGAGACACTGCATATGTTGAAGAAGAAGAGCTGAGAGTCTTCATTGGCCAGAAGAGACTTTATAAAAGAGAAAAGAAATTACTCTGAGGGTGTATTAGATAGATATCTGTGGGTGTGCTGCTATCTCCCATGGGTTATCTTAAAGAGTCTTTAATAAAGTCCATAAGGCTTGCTGAGGCTTTTTTAAAAACTGGATTCCCTAGGAGATAATTAGAGGGTGGTACTTAAGTCTATGTCTAGGTTGACAGATTTTGCAGGGAAGACGAACCTGAGAACAGTGGAGGTCTTAAGAGTGTAAGTACATGGAAATTAGAAAAAAAAATAATAATAATAAAGGGGATTAGGAAAACTTTGGACTTTGAAGGTCATGTATTATTACTGAGTCAGACCTGAGGTTTCTAAGGAGTTATATACACAGTTGCTATTTGGATTACTTGTTGATAAAGATAAGTGGAAAAACTAGAGTCGTTCCCAAGTGTAGGTAAGATATAATGAGAGGATGGAGGTGGAAAGTAGGGAGACCCAGAGAAAAGTGGGAAGGTCATATTGGGCCAAGATGGTGGTAATATCCAACAGAACAGACGGTAGGACAGACGATGGATTCATCTTTTTTATTTCGCCTCCCCCCCTCATCCTTAATAATTCTTTGGGAATATTTCACTGCTCTGTGATGCAGGTACAGAATTCGAGTGAGGAGGCTACACCTTCAGTGTCGAGCTGTCTGAGTCCTCAGTGTGCTTCAAATGATGGAGAACTATTGCTTCTTTATGAGAAGGGTTAGTACCTCGTAGCTAAGCTTAAGCTGGAGCTTATGCAATATTGATTCCATTTTATATATACTGTTGGCATGGAGGTTCCTCCTCCTCTTTTCTTGAACATTATGAAACGAATCTATATTTCTCAGTATTTGGGTATATCAGATAAATACGTTAAGTAAAGGAATCTTATATATTGCTCCCTGCATAGTTTGCTCTTTCTTGTTTCTCTTTTACCTTTATTAAATTAGCACAGGGAGAGACCTTGAAATGTTCTAATCAGGAGAGATTAGAACATCATATTTCTAGAGAGGTTGGTTGGACAGAGCAGGGGTCCCAGTGAGAATCCAAGTTTCTGTTTCTACTTGGAAGTGTACCTGTGTAGAATAGAGGGCTCCAGGAAATATCCTAGAATATCCCAATGTCCCTGTGGGAGATCATTAAGAGAGGCAGGATCTGGTACCAGATCAGTGTACTATGACATGTTTGTCAGTCATCTGATGTGAGATTCTCAGAGCCAATCCCCTATGGTAGGGCTGAGTGCAGAGTGGTGAAGAACCTGTGAAAGCCTTTGATTGCATGTTCAAGATGAAGCTCTGATTTCGGGGAGAATTTTCTTACCTGACTGAATGTCACCCTTCTGTGGGGATGAGATTCTGTGCTTTTCCTCTGTTGATGACCACTGACTGCAAATCATTAGAGGATCATGTCTAGAAAGCATTCTTTATTTAATTTCTTAAAGAAGAAAGCATAGAAAACATTTTTATCCACTTTCAAATTGAGGATCAAGGGGAATGACAGCAGTGAAAATGTCAGAGTAGGGAGCTCTGGCTTGTGTCCATCCCCAGAAACACTGACATACGTGGTAAAACCTGTCAAAATGACCTTATCAACACATGTAAGTTTTCTTTTCTTTTCACGCTGTAGATTTATCTTTCATTGAAACTTGACTTACTACAGGATGTGGAGAATAAACAGGGAAGTAGAAACTGTATTTCCTGATGAGAGAATCACTAAGTCACATTAGCTGTTCTGAACTCTGCCTTACTCACCGTGACTCTAATTAAAACAAACAAACAAACAAAACACTTTTTTTTTGGTAAGTCAGTTCTGACATTTCCTCGTTAAAGACAAGGTAACAGATACAGACTTAGATCTACCAGAATTGAGCAAACTTTTGATTGTACCTGTGTTGAACATATGAGCATGACCTGCTAC
The DNA here is from genome assembly GCF_028023285.1 of Balaenoptera ricei. NCBI lineage: Eukaryota > Metazoa > Chordata > Mammalia > Artiodactyla > Balaenopteridae > Balaenoptera > Balaenoptera ricei. The sequence goes on from NC_082645.1 coordinate 21,706,912, forward strand.
AAATCTTCATTATACTTATTGCCACAACGGACAAATTCCCTTTTTCCACTCCTGATATGTTGCATGTAAGGAATGCATAGGTCACTAACCCCAGCTGGTCACAGGTAAACTCTGCCACATGGATTACTGCATGTTTTCCTGCTGGAAGACCACACATTCTCGAGGATCATGCCTGCAGAGTATCTGGGCTCTTCTTTTTTTCTGGATAAAGGTTAGATAATCACCTAATTTTATGAGAAATATATAAATTGTATTTGCATATTCTTCAGGTTTTTATTTATCCATTCTCTTTCAAGTCCTAAGTGCAAATATTAAAGTGATTTCCAAGAGGGTGGTAAATAAGACAGCTCCAAAATTAGCAATAAATCATAATACAATTGTGAATGCATTAAAGTGTGATTAATATGTAGATACTTATGTAAATGCAAGTTTAGTAATGCTTTGTGGAGAGCTTCAGAATCTAGGTATTAAAAAAAAAAAAAAAGAAGAAGAAGGAGTTCTTGAAACTCTCCCGGAATTATAGAGAAGTCTTTGTGTCTATAAATATCATTCTGAAATAATGCATATTCTCAGAAATAAACTAGGCATAACATTGTAGGAAAAAACTTCATGAAATGAAAGAGCATGTGAGATGGCCATACAAGAAAAAGAATATTCTCAGAGAATAATGAACAGTGTGGAGTTCAGCAGAAGGGTCATACACATTCAGAGAGCAAAACTTTGGAGAGCCTAATTGTGAGTTCCTCATATTTCATCTTTGGAGACACGGTAGTCATTTGAAATATGATGTTATAAGATGACGTTAACATACTTAAATACTTTCGTTTAGAAATGACCACTTAGAACCAGAGTAAATGAAAGAGAACACAAAATTATGTTTATGTTGAGTTTTAAAGACCTCAGGTGAGTGCTGATTATTTAAAAATACATGATGTCTTTCACTGCAAAGTAAAGGAGCTGTTACAGTGGAGGATTACTGGACTGAATGTCAATATTATGACATAGTATGAGTGTGTTTCGTGTTTGGTAATTGCAATCATTGTTGCTTTTCTTGTGGTCATCCATTTACAGTGCTTGGTGTCAGTTGATTTATCTCTTGTAAAAATACAATACAGTCTGTGTGTGTGTGAAAAAAAACATACATGATGTCTTGACTAAAGTTGTATGGAATTTGAGATCTGGAAAAAAGCATTTCTTTTCTGTAATGCTAGGATGATAATTGGACATTTTTGCAAGAAAGAGGTTTCAGGATGCAAATCTCGTGTCTCTAAGGTGGGAAGTCAGTTCATGGCGGAACATTCTATTAAGCTTGTGTGAGTGGAGAAATATTTCTTTGGAAGGAAGAGGTCACGAATCCCTTTTTAATAGTTAATGGTTTATAGTATACCGAATGAGCAAAATGGCTATTTCTGAACTTTAGAAAAAAATAATATAGTTTTTCTGCATTTATGACATGAAGCTGATGTAAAATATCAAAAATTCTTTATTTTGAAAAGCAATGTAATCAATTTGACATAATTCATATATATTGAACCTGTGGTACACACACACAGTAAAACTTACATTCAGAAAATTGTTTGCACTTAAGAAATATTTTCAAGTGTAGTTGATTTACAATGTTGTGGGGTTTTAAAATACATGTTTATTGGAGTATACTTACCTTATAACACTGTATTAGTTTCTGCTTTACAACAAAGTGACTCAGCTATATGTATACATATATTCCCCATATCCCCCCCTCTGGAGCCTCCCTCCCACACTCCCTATCCCACCCCTCTGGGGGACATAAAGCACCGAGCTGATCTCCCTGTGCTATGCGGCAGCTTACCACTAGCTATTTTACATTTGGTAGTGTATATATGTCAGTGCTACTCTCTCACTACGTCCCTGTCTCCCCTTCCCCCCCTGTGTCCTTAAGTCCGTTCTCTACCTCTGTGTCTTTATTCCTGCCCTGTCACTAGGTTCGTCAGTACCATTTTTCTAGATTCCATATATATGTGTTAGCGTACGGTATTGGTTTTTCTCTTTCTGACTTACTTCACTCTGTATGACAGACTCTAGGTCCAACCACCTCACTGCAAATAACTCAATTTTGTTCCTTTTTATGGCTGAGTAATACTCCATTGTATAGATGTGCCACATCTTCTTCATATATTCATCTGTCGATGGACATTTAGGTTGCTTCTATGTCCTGGCTATTGTAAATAGTGCTACAGTGAACATTGTGGTACATGTATCTTTTTGAATTATGGTTTTCTCCGGGTATATGCCCAGTAGTGGGATTGCTGGGTCATATGGTAGTTCTATTTTTAGCTTTTAAGGAATCTCCATACTGTTCTCCATAGTGGCTGTGTCAGTTTACATTCCCACCAACAGTTCAGGAGGGTTCCCTTTTCTCCACACCCTCTGCAGCCTTTATACATTGTTGTATTAATTTCTGCTGTGCAGCAAAGTGATTCAGTTTTATATCTATCTATCTATCTATATCTATATATCTATATCTATGTATCTATATATCTATATCTATTCTTTTCCATTATGGTTTATCACAGGATATTGAATATAGTTTCCTGTGCTATACAGTAGGTCGTGGTGGGTTGTCCATCGTATGTAGAATAGTTTGCTTCTGCTATTCCAAAACTCCCAATCTTTCCTTCACTCTCTCCTTGGCAACCACAAGTCTCTTTTCTATATCTGTGTGTTTGTTTCTGTTTCACTGACATGTTCATTTGTGTCCTGTTTTCGATTCCACATATAAGTGATATTATATGGTATTTGTCTTTCTCTCTCTGACTTACTTCACTTAGTATCATTATCTCTAGGTCCATCCATGTTGCTGCAAATGGCATTATTTCATGCTTTTTTATGTCTGAGTAATATCTATTGTATACGTATACCACACCTTCTTTATACATTCATTTTTCAATGAACATTTAGGTTGTTTCCATGTCTTGCCTATTATAAATAGTGCTGCTATGAACATAGGGTTTCATGTATCTTTTTGAATTATAGTTTTGTCTAGATATATGTCCACAAGTGGGATTGCTAGATCATATGACAACTCTCTTTATAGTTTTTTTGAGGAACTTCCATACTGTTTTCCATAGTGGCTGCACCAACTTACATGGCCACCGACAGTGTAGAAGGGTTCCCTTTTCTCCATACCCACTCCAGCATTTGTTAATTGTAGATTTTTTTTTTAAATGATGGCCATTCTGATCAGTGTGAAGTGATACCTCATTGTAATTTGGATTTGCGTTTATCTAATAATTAGTGATGATGAGCATCTTTTCATGTGCCTATTGGCACTCTGTATGTCTTCTTTGGAGAAATGTTTATTTAGGTCTTCTACCCATTTTTCCATTGAGTTATTTGTTATTTTGTTATTGGGTTGTATGAGCTGTTTGTATAGTTTGGAAATGAAGCCCTTGTCGGTCTCATCATTTGCTAATATTTTCTCCCAGTCCATAGGTTGTATTTTCATTGTGATTATGGTTTCCTTTGCTGTGCAAAAGCTTATAAGTTTGATTAGTTCCTGTTTCTTTTTTGCTTTTACAGTAAATCCCCTACATATGAACAAGTTCTGTTCCAAGAGTGCGTTTGTAAGTTCAATTTGTTTGTAAGTCCAACAAAGTTCGCCTAGGTACCCAACTTACACAGTCGGCTATATGGTATTGTACCGTAATAGGTTTATAATACTTTTCACGCAAACAATACATAAAAAACAAGCACAAAAACAAAGAAAGCATTTTTAATCTTACAGTACAGTAACTTGAAAAGTACAGTAATACAGTAGAACAGCTGGGATACTCGGGCTGGCATCGAGGGAACAGGCGAGCAGAGTTACTGATTGGAGGAGGGAGGGGAGGTGGGAGATGGTAGGGGTGAAGGATTATCAGCAGCAGGAGACAGAGAGCAAGCTGCAGTTTCACTCATACCTGACGTTGATGGCAAAGGTTCTGGTTCCTTGCTGGATTTAATTCTATCTACCCTCTTGAAAGAATGATCCATTGATGTCTGGGTAGTAGCTCTTTTTTTCTCATCATAGATGACAAGGTAGCACTGGATTGCAATCTGAATGGCTGCTGCCACCTTTGGGTCCCATTCTAGGTTCGGGTCCTGTGCCTCAAAAACTAACAGTGCTTCCTCAAATAACGAAGATTCCCTTGCCATTTTCTGTGTCGTGAATCTCTTCAGTTCTTCAGTTACTTTTTCTTCCTCCTGTCCCTCTTCATCCTTTCTCTGGGCCTCCAGTTCCATCAGTAAGCTCCTCATGTTGCACAGCAAGGAGTTCAGCGAAATCGTCCTCTTGCAGATCTAGCTCCAGCTTCTCGCTGAGGGTCACTACGTTGCTGAAGACCTCTTCGGACTTCTGATCTACCTTCTCAAATCCACAAAAATCATGAACAAACTGTGGGCAAAGGTTCTTCCAAACCCCATTCATCGTGACCGCCATACCCTCACACCATGCAAAGTCAATGTTTTTTTTATGGTCTTGTAGATGTTATAGTCCTCCCAAAGTTGTCCCTAGGTTGTTCCTGATTTGTCACTTACCTTTACTGCCTGACAAAAAGTGTGACATAAATAATATTTCTTGAACGTCGCTATAACGCCCTGGTCCATAGGTTGGATGAGCAACGTAGTATTTGGTGACAGATGCAGTACTTTGACGTTGGGATGAAAGTCATCCATGAATGGGGGGTGGCCTAGAGCATAGTCGAGCAGCAAAAGAATGTTTTGCTGGAACGTCCTCCTCCAAGCAATATTTCTCTACATCTGGGATAAAGTGGTGGCAAAACCAGTCCTGGAACATGGCCTGTGTAATCCGGGATTTGGGGTTACGCTTCCACACAACAGGAAGAGAGCCCTTGGCTATGTTTTTAAGGGTTCTTGGGTTCCGTGAATGATAAACTAAGAGAGGTTTCAGCTTCAATTCACTGGAAGCATTGCCACCAAACAACAGTTAGCCTATCCTTTGCTGCTTTACAGCCCGGCATCAACTTTTCCTCCTTACTGACGTAACTTCGGTCTGGCATCCTCTTCCAGTACAGTTGTGTCTCATCCACATTAAAAACCTGGTTGGGTAAATACACACCATCATCAATAATATCTCAAAGTGTTTCTGGAAGTTCCTGGACAGCTACCCTATCTGCACTTGCTGTCTCTCCACTTACTTTTACATTGTGAAGGCTGGCTCTAGCCTTGAACCGATGAAACCAGCCATGGCTGGCATTAAAAGATGTGCCCTCTGATTCTTTGCCGTGTTTCTTCTTCAAGTCTTCATAAAGGCTTTTAGCTTTCTCTTGAATCAGCGTTAAGTTGAGCAGGACTCAGTGCTGATGTTGATCCTGCATCCGCACACTGAGAAGTTTCTCCATCTCCTCCATCACTTTTCCATGCTTCTTGGATATTTTGTCAACATCGTCGGCACAGCAGACTTCACATGTTCCATGATCTTGTCCTTGTTCTTTAGATTCGTGCCAATGATTGAATGATTCATGTTATAAGAATGAGCGATGTCTAACATCTTTTTGCCTCGCTCCACTCTCTCAATTACTTTCACTTTTGTTTCCGTCATTATCGCTTGGCGCTTCTTAACAGTACCAGCTACATCACCTCTGCTTTTACGCTTGCTTCCAGACATCTGGGGCTTGAAATAAAGGTACTGTACTACTGTACTCTATACAGTACTGTAAAGTACACAAAAGCACAACCACATATAGAGGAAGCACGCACGTGACAATGTATGCCAGACACGTGAACTAACTTACATGATTGGACATGCGAATGGACGTTTGCATCTTTGAAAGTTTGCAACTTGAAGGTTCATATGTAGGTGACTTACTGTATTTGTACTGCCTAGGGAGAACTACCTAGGAAAATTTTGGTATGACTTATGTCAGAGAATGTTTTGCTTATGTTCTCTTCTAGGAGTTATAAGGTGTCCTATCTTATATTTAAGCATATAAGCCGTTTTGAGTTTATTTTTGTGTATGGTGTGAGGGTATGTTCTGACTTCACTGATTTGCATACGGCTCTCCAACTTTCAAAACACCACTTGCTGAAGAGACTGTCTTCTCCCCATTGTATATTCTTGCCTCCTTTGTCAAAGGTTAATTGACCATAGGTGTGTGGGTTTATTTCTTAGCTCTCTATTCTATTCCATTGATCCATGTATCTCTTTCTGTGCCAATACCATGCGGCTTTGATTACTGTAACTTTGTAGTATTTTCTGAAGTTTAGGAGGGTTATGCCTCCTGCTTTGTTCTTTTTCCTGGGGATTGTGTTCACATTTCTGACTTTTTATGGTTCCAGATACATTTTAGGATTATTTGTTCTAGTTCTGGGGAAAATGTCATGGGTAATTTGATAGGGATCACATTCAATCTGTAGATTGCTTTGGGTAGTATAGCCATTTTAACAGTATTAATTCCTCCCATCCAAGAGCGTGGGATGTCTTTCCATTTCTTTCAATCATCTTCAGCTTCCTTTACTAATGTTTTGTAGTTCTCAGTATATAAGTCTTTCACCTCCTTGGTGAGGTTTATTCCTAAGCATTTTATTTTTTTGATGCCATTAAAAAAAGGATTGCTTGTTTACATTTCCTTTCTGATATTTCATTGTTAGTGTAAAGAAATGCAACCAGGGACTTCCCTGGTGGCTCGGTGGTTGAGAATCCGCCTGCCAATACAGGGGACACGGGTTTGAGCCCTGATGCAGGAAGATCTCACATGCCGTAGAGCAACTAAACCTGTGTGCCACAACTACTTAGCCTGCACTCTAGAGCCAGTGAGCCACAAATACTGAGCCCATGTGCCACAACTACTTAAGCCTGCATGCCTAGAGCCCGTGCTCCACAACAAGAGAAGCCACTGCAACGAGAAGCCTGCACACCACAAGAAAGTCTAGTCCCCACTGGCCACAACTAGAGAAAGCCCGTGCACAGCAATGAAGACCCAATGCAGCCAAAATAAATTTAAAAAAAAAAAGAAAGAAAAACCAGGAAATGCAACCAATTTATATATGTTAATCTTGTATCCTGCTACTTTGCTGAATTTGTTTATCAGTTCTAGTAGTGTTTGTGTGGAATTTTTAGGGTTTCCTTTATATATATTATCATGTCATCTGCATATAATGACAACTTTACCTCTTCCCTTCCAATTTGGTTAGATTATATTTCTTTTTCTTGTCTGATTGTTGTGGCTAGGACTGCCAGTACTATGTTGAAGAGAAGACGTGAGAGTGGGCATCCTTGTCTTGTTCCAGATTTTAGCGGGAAGGCTTTCAGCTTATGAACGTTGAGTATTATATTGGCTGTGGGTTTGTCATAAATAGCTTTTATTATGTTGAGATATGTTTCCTCTGTACCCACGTTGGTAAGTGTTTTTACCATGAATGGATGTTGAAGCTTTTCAAATGCTTTTTCGCCATCTATTGAGATGATCGTTTGTTTCTTGTTTTTCCTTTGTCGATGGGGTGTATCATGTTATGTTGATTGATTTGCATATGTTGAAACAGCTTTGTGACACTGGGGTGAATCAAATTTGGTCATGGTGTATGATCCTCTTATGTGTTGTTGGATTCGGTTTTCTAATATTCAGTTGAGAATTTTTGCATCTATATTTATCAACGATATTGGCCTGCAGTTTTCTTTTTTGGTAGTGTCTTTCTCTGTGTGTTTTTTTAAAAGTCTTTATTGAATTTGTTCCAATATTGCTTCTGTTTTATGTTTTGGTTTCTTGTTTGTGAGGCACGTGGGATCTTAGCTCCAAAACCAGGGATCGAACCCGCACCCCCTGCACTGGAAGGCGAAATCTTAACTGCTGGACCACCAGAAAAGTCCCCATCTGTTTTATTTGGTGTTTTTTTAAGTAAATTTCTTTCTTTATTTATTTTTGGATGCATTGGGCATTCGTTGCTGTGCTCGGGCTCTCTCTAGTTGCGGTGAGCAGGGGCTACTCTTCGTTGTGGTGTGCAGGCTGTTCATTGTGGTGGCTTCTTTTGTTGCAGATCATGGGCTCTAGGTGCGTGGGCTTCAGCAGTTGTGGCTATCAGGCTCAGTAGTTGTGGCTCGTGGGCTGTAGAGCGCAGGCTCAGTAGTTGTGGCACACAGGCTTAGTTGCTCCATGGCACGTGGGATCTTTCCAGACCAGGTCTCGAACCTATGTCCCCTGCAGTGGCAGACAGATTCTTAACCACTGTGCCACCAGGGAAGTCCCCCCTCCCCATCTGTTTTTGATATCAGCGTGATAGTGGCTTCATAGAATGTCTTTGGAAGTATTCCTTACTCTTCAATCTTTTCGAAGAGTTTGGGAAGAATCAGTGTAAGTTCTGCTTTTTATATTTGGTAGAATTTGCCTGTGAAACCATCTGATCCTGGACTTCTGTTGCTAGGGAGTTTTTTTAAATTACAGATTCTATGTTTTTTTTAATTCTATTTATTTATTTTGGCTGTGTTGGGTCTTCGTTTCTGTGTGAGGGCTTTCTCTAGTTGCAGCGAGTGGGGGCCACTCTTCATCACGGTGCATGGGCCTCTCACTATCGTGACCTCTCTTGTTGTGGAGCACGGGCTCCAGACGCTCAGGCTCAGTAGTTGTGGCTCACGGGCCCAGTTGCTCTGCAGCATGTGGGATCTTCCTAAACCAGGGCTCGAACCCGTGTCCCCTGCATTGGCAGGCAGATTCTCAACCACCGCGCCACCAGGGAAGCCCTCTATTTTGCTTTTAGTGATCAGTATGTTCAAGTTATCTATTTCTTCTTGATTCAGTTTTGTTCGGCTGTAAAAAAAACAAAATATATTTTTAAGTTATGTTAGCAGCTAAATACTTACCATGTATTAGACCACAAAAGAGAGAAGAAAAAATATTAAAGTATTTTTTTCAAATACAACAAGTATTGAAATGTTTTAAAGAAATTGGTATAATAATACTAATTACAATAATGACAAATTGTTCTGAACTTAAAGACTACTTAAATCTAAGATGCATATTCTATGCTTATTGTTTTATTGTTTTTAAATACATGGAATGTTTTCTCCTTTCTAATGTAATTCTTTTATTTTACCTGTATATTGTGAAAAAAATTTAATTGCACATAATATAAAAAATTACACTTTAATAGGAGATATTAATCCATTTACATTTACTATAGTACTGAAAATACTTAGGTTTAGCGTTCCATGTCATTGAGTGCTCTTTTTTTAAATTTATTTTTAAAAAAGATTTAATTTGGGGGGGGGGCAGAAATTATTCATTTATTTATGTATTTAATTTTAACATCTTTATTGGACTATAATTGCTTTACAATGGTGTGTTAGTCTCTGCTTTAGAACAAAGTGAATCAGATATACATATCCATATATCCCCATATCTCCTCCCTGTTGCGTCTCCCTCCCTCCCTCCCTATCCCACCCCTCTAAGTGGTCATAAAGCACTGAGCTGATCTCCCTCTTCTATGCAGCTGTTTCCTACTAGCTAGCTATTTTACATTTGGTAGTATATATAAGTCCATGCCACTCTCTCACTTCGTCCCAGCTTACCCTTCCCCCTCCCCATGGCCTCAAGTCCATTCTCTATGTCTGCGTCTTCATTCCTGTCCTGTCCCTAGGTTCTTCCCAACCGTTTCTTTTCCTTTTCTTTTTAGATTCCACATATATGTGTTAGCATACAGTATTTGTTTTTCTCTTTCTGACTTACTTCACTCTGTAGGACAGACTCTAGGTCCATCCATCTCACTACAAATAACTCAATTTCATTTCTTTTTATGGCTGAGTAATATTCCATTTTATATTGAAGATGTGCAACATCTTTTTTACCCATTCATCAGTTGATGGACACTTAGGTTGCTTCCATGTCCTGGCTATTGCAAATAGAGCTGCAATGAACATTGTGGAACATGACTCTTTTTGAATTATGGTTTTCTCCAGGTATATGCCCAGTAGTGGGATTGCTGTGTCATATGGTAGTTCTATTTTTAGTTTTTTAAAGAACCTCGATAC